>NW_015112866.1:16310-41768 GCF_001443285.1 Poecilia latipinna | reverse complement strand
TTGTCATTTTACAACCACAAATATATTTGCGTATGTCTTTTGTTGGGATTTGATGAAAGTGGTCAGCACAAAAGTACCACATGGCTGTGAAGTGAATGGAAAACAGCACATTATTTTTTTCAAGTTTTTATAGATAGAAGATAAAGAAGAAGTCGCCTTATTTTGGGATTAATTGAAAACCAAACTGTTTTCAATTAAGAACATTGTCAAATTAGATTTATTAACAAACCATCATGAACACCAAAGCACACATTAGACAGGACAGTCATACAGTTGCAAGAAATAGGAGTGGGGCTGAAATTTACAGCAAATTAATTAGGAATTTCTATGAAATCATCTGACACATTTCTTCATTTATTTTGATAGATGACACTTTGAATATTTCAGTGACACACATTTCATTGTCATCACCTTCTAGGACTCACGTGCTGATTAATAGTTTACCATTAGTCAGAGCTTTTCTCTGAGGCTATGTGCTCAGATGGTGCTATATCTTATCAAACAACAACGCTACAGTTCACATCGACCCATCCATTCAATTATTTAGTCTCCAGTTATAGGATTTATCTGCATATTTTACAGACCTATTGGCTTCGGCTATCCATCCTCGCCTCCCGTTCATCTGTCCTTGTCTTTTATTGACTTGGCCTGGGCTAAATGAAGCTGTTATTGAGTCCAGCAGAAATTAGATTGACCCAAACACACCCACTCAAATACAAAAATTTAGATAATGACCAAATACTGCATGGAGAGACAAAGAGTCCCAGGCCACTTGAAAAGGGTCAAAAATAAATACTTTAGCATGTTTTATCATGCATAGATTTGCTTACTGAACCCACTTTAAGGGGTCAGGGTCTTTTTTTATTGGCTGAAGGTGTTCTTAGGGTCAGAACCTTTAAAAAAGCAGCTCTGCTTTCAATGCGGCTAGTTTGTTGTAATAATCTTTAATATATAACCAGAAGCAGGGTGGAGAACCTTTACCGAGAAGAAAATGAGGTAGAAAATTGCTTTCTTCTATGAACATCCTTAAAAAAAATTTAACGTGTAAAATATTTAAATAATGGGGTAGTGGCTTCTAAAATATACTGATGATATATTTTGGATTTCTGCTTTACTGTGTGTTTATGCCCTTATTCTTGGCTGATCAGACTGTAGGATATGCCCACTGGGTTTCAGCGGCAGCTCAATAAATTCATAGTTTCTTTGAAATGTCTAGAAGCTTCCTTACAGCAGCTATAAATATCCATGTCTCAGTGTGGAAGAGAAATACATGTCCTTAGCTGCTTTTCTTAAAAAAGAAAAAAAAAAAAAAGAAATGTGCTGTTACTAGAGATTGTTGTTGGTGGTTTTTGTGCCACATGGATCTTGAATGGAGTTCAAGCATGATCAATTTTTTCAAAAAAACAAAAAGGTCATTGTGAAAAGTAAGAAAATTTGGGTTTCAAGGCTTCTTCTTTGTTGAAACAATATTTTTTTGGTGGTATATTACTAGAATATTTGTTTATACATCCTGGCGCATTTCTAATGAAAATCTATGGGTTCAGCAGGGGTTGCCTTTTTGTCTTGTTTCAGAAAGCCTCAGTTCTGTTGGCTACCCTGACGTTTTGCACTCTTAGATGTTTGTGACTTTGATAGTTTACAAAGTATACTAAATCACACACAACACAGAAAATACATAAGGCAGTATTTGGGTTTACAGTTGTCAATTGCTGTGCAAAGTTCTGCAGTTTGTCTGACTGGAAATAAAAAAAATTAAATAGTATAACATTTCAAGAGATGTGAATATTCACATGCGATTGTTAACTTTGCCTCCTCACAATCTGAACAGGCGATGTTCAGATTGTGGAAAAAAAGTTTAGCAACACCACCGAGAACAGGAAAAGAACCCTGTAAAATTTGTTTAAAAAAAAAAAAAAAAAAAAAAAAAAGACTAGAGTCAAGTCAATTTATTCATCTCATACAAGCAACAAAATGAGTCTGAGAGAAATTCCTGGTTCATGCAGGAGTCTCAAGCCTTTTCTGTCTACACCCCCAGGGCTGGGAGGCTGGGCCTGCCCTTTCACTGCACACATCCCCACGGAGGCACTGCTACACTGGCTTGGCTGACAGGATACAGAGAAAGCAGGTCTGCTGTGAGCCTTCTTCGTTCAGTTCTGAGCTGAGGGATGATCAGTTCTGCTTGCAGAACAGCTAAGAACATGTAATAGCAGGGAAACACAATTCAGATACATCAGATATAATATCATTTTGGGACAAATCATTTCTACTTTAAGAGAACTAATTTTGTCAGACCATTTTACTCGTCACAGTTTTATTCATTGCAGCCTGCAGCCCGCGCTGAACAATGTGGGATGTTGCTTTGGGTAAACGTACCATCTAAACATGCTATGGAAATTTGTAGTGTATGAAATCATCTGTTAAAGTTCAGTCCTTGAACTGAGAGTAGTTGAATTACCTCCTCGACACGGAGTCCTGCCAATTTAATCCTAATTATTTGATTCTGCCGGGTTGAAGCTGAGCCACATCTGAAAGTTGCAGGACACTGACCATCAAAGCCTGGAGCTTGACATTTACTATCTAAAGGGTGCAGAATCTCAAACCTAATTGAACATGTAAAAGTGTGTATATTTGTGAGAATATGAAAGACACAGACTACAAAATGAGTTGAGAGAGACATGTTGAAAAGCTTCAGCGACATAACAATTGTTTTTTTTAAAGAGTATTTTTAAGATTAGCATTGATTAAAAATGCCTTGTTGAAATGGTATACTGAAACAAATCATTGTTGAAAATAAATTCGCACACACACGCACACAGGCGATTAAAAAAGTGTCAAGATAAGTATTATCACGTGCTTTAATGTATTCTCAAATGGTTCTGCTTGATTTGAGTTTGATTCATTTCCAGCAGATTTTTGTAGTAGCAGGTGCAAATGATGTTTAAAATTCACCCCATTTTACAGATGATTACCTTACAGAATGCAAGACATACTAGTTTTATTCAGATTAGTGTGTATGCATATGTGTGCATGTGTGTGCGTGTGTATGCGTGTGTGTGCGTGCACGTGCACTCACACTCGTGTTCCCTGAAGTGGGTGTGGACCAAGAAACTAATGGTGACTTATTAACATCATAATTCAGCCAGGCAGGACAACTAATCACAGAGACCTCAGATAGACCAGCCACAAGGCGTGATGGATGAAGCCTCAGACAGTTTGTGTGTTCATGTTGATGTGCATGTGTATATCTACGGATGTATGTGCTTGTAAGTAAGTGACTTTGTGCATTCATGATAGATGGCTTGTGCAGGGGTCCTTTCACACCGAGATGTCTTCTAATCAGTCTTAATGATTTGACTCCATTGATGAGTAGCACGGATGGGAACGGGGCTGCAGGGGAGGGAACAAAACTTTGAAACAGGAAGCGCACAAATCCTGCCTGTTTCGAAAATTGAAGGCTTTCAGGCTGAAAAACAAATCACTGCGCCTCGCGAGTGCGTCCGTCCGCCTGTGTGCGGCTCATTAGTGTCTCATTTCTGTGTTTTCGTATGTATTGGGTCTTTTGAGCTCAAAGATGGCTAGGCTGAGGTTGTTAGTCGCAAGGTGATCTATAAAGGAGTATATGAGCCTCCCTTCTCCTGTCTTCTCCTCCGAGTCTATCTATCTCTGAGCCTCCTCCCTCTGCGGTGCCACTCATCCATCTTTGACCCAGTCAGGGCTGTTTACACTCATTTAACTCCAGCTGAGGTGCAGCAGTGCGAGCTTTGCGATATTTATAGACAAAGAAAGGATGAGAGTAAACAGGATGCAGAGGATTAAAAAAAAAAAGGAAAAAAACAAACTGGTCCGAGAGATCAGCCGATTATAGAAAGACCCAGACTGCCATCACGGCTTCTGCTCTCTTCAACTTGCAGTTATTGTAACTAATGTCAGCAATGAAATTACTCGGCTTGGATAATTTACCACATGTCTGATAGGAGTAATTCATAACATGGACGTTTCCCCCACCCTTCCTCTTTTTCTAGCTCTGTCCCTTAGCAAGCAGCGGGGGCCGGCGGAAGAAAGGAAGAGACAAACTGAATTAGTGTTCTTTTCATCATCCGTGACCAGCGAGCCGTCTGATAACCCTGATCTCATTATGAACGCTAATTGTTAAGTTCCCCCTCCTCTCGTCCTCCCTTCCTCAGCATACACGCATTAAGAACTAAAGTAGTGAGGCTCATCTCAGTCAGACGAAGCCTCTTCTTTCACTCCACATCTTGTTGTTCCTAAGTATTTACTTCCTGCCAGTTAAAAGCGTCAACTTCAGCTCCAATATCCATTTCTACTACGATCATTTTTAGCAGCGACATAACAGATTTATGAAAGTCTGAATGCAATCCGGCAAATCTTTTAGCTTTTCACGTTTCGGCCTCTTTGGGGTCTGTTATGTACATCCTGTCTCCGTACTGTTAAATAATTAGCGGCACCTTTGTGGGGTACGGTATATTTTATGAGGATTTTATATGACAGAGTGAGGCATTTCTCTGATGCTTTAGGGAACCAGCAGCTTCGTAAAGACCAAAGAACACAGCAGAGAGACGGTGATAAAGTTGGCATTCAAATCAGGGTTAGGCTGCAAAACATTATTTTAATCGACAGTATAAAAAAGTATTCATACCTTGGGTGTTTTGCCATTTTTATTACGAATCTTGTTTTGTGACATTTGTTTTCATTTGAAATTAACTTTCAAATTACTTACTGTTTTACATCTACTTGACACTTTGAATTTGTCTGTTTCATGAAATTCCAGGCAAATCAAAGTTTGTGCTGTTTTGTATTCTTGAGTTTGCATTTCCAGTAGGTGTAATGTGACAAAACTTTTACGCATAAACTCTTTGTATACGTTAAAGGTACACAAATGCTGAATGGTTTGTTGTCTTCTTCCATTCACTTTTTTCTTCTAACATTGTTTTGGGTTTTTTTTTCCATTTCTTCTGTCAAATTATGTGCTGAATGTGGGACGAGGATGCATAAGCAGTGTTTTGATTATTGGTTTCATCCATGCTTGTGCTATGAGTAATGACCACCAGCTTTAATGGGGGTCTTACCAGTGTCCTGCTATTAATTAAGGCTTGATTGGAAGAAGAAATTAATCTAGCAGTGGTCCGCCCAATCAATAATCCATATGAGGGCTCCATTAAGCAACAAGGGCTGAGCCTACACTGCGTGATATATGTGCTGAAGATTCGAGGGGAGTCAAATGGTTCTCTTAGACTGCAGGTGACTTTCACTCCTCGTCAACACGTGACATTTATGTGTTTTCATCCTTATGCCTATGAATTTGTGTTGCCTCCATCAGTGTCTTGTATAAACATACACTACAGAGACTTTAATGTGGATTAAACAGAAAGTATTTTGCAGACCTGAGGCAGGGAAGACTGACATCCTACAATTTAGTCTGACAAGACCGTTTTCAATGTTATTTTAACTTGCAAATCATAAAAAAGGTTGGCAAGAAACCCATTTTGTAAATGTAAAAAAAAAAAAAAAACATTTAGATGGACAATTAATTTGATGGACAATTAATTTGAGCATTAATTTAATAGAGTCTAGTTGTAGATGAACCTATCAAATTAGAAAACGTCAAAAAGACTCTGTGTCTGGATGAAATATTAATGACCTAGTTTGCATTTGATTTAAAATTAATGAGGCTTCAAAAAGAATGCAAAATGAAAGTGTATTGTAAAAATGCATTCAAGCAAATTGCGATATTTTGCTCTCATTAAAGAAGTGCTTGTCAGTTTCTTGTTTGTTGCTGAACGAAGATAAATGTTGACCATTTAAATATCGAGATAATGCAACGTGTGTGTACAGCCTTCAAAACAGTAACACTTTTATTTTTTTGTGTAACCAGGTTGTTGTGTGTTGCAGACTTCTGTCCAAGTCCTCCTTGAAAATGAGATATAGATCTCAACAGGGTTTACCTAGTTAAATAAAGGAAATGAATAACTAAAAATATACAGGTCAAAACACAAAAATATTTTTTAAAAAAAAGTTAAAAGTGCTTATATATATTTATTTTGGGATCGCAAATTAAGCTGAGCTTTTTAAATGCTTGATTAAGAACAAAAACACTGTTCACTTAAATCAGCATGGATACACTGTTTGAGTGTGGATGTGCCTGAATCTATACTCGGTTAGAAATAGTCACAACATAAATGTGAGCTTGAGAATTTTCCCTGAAGACTGAAAGTGCTTATTTTAATCCCGTAAATTGTTTCCACTGTTCATTTGTTGAAGTAAATATTTTCAACACAGCCTGTGAACAGTAATAAGAAAAACCCATTCCCTCATTTTATGACACTGAATATGTTCCACACTTTTGTTCCTATGCAATGCCACTTGAGGGGGGAGAAAAAAAGGAGACAATAAATCCAACTTTATCTTCCACTGTCTATAAACAAATTTCTTATATAAGAATTGTGAAAACTACTCTAAGGAGCCGTTTTCTCTTTTGTCCAGTCATATCAGTGTGTGAATGTATGCGCACACTGCACAGTGTCGATATCAGCGCCTGCGTATGCTGCGTAAGTCTACACAGATAATGGAAAATCTTGCCTGGTTTCCCTCATCTTATTATTTGATAGACCAGATGAGAAATAGATTTATGATTCTGATTAATACCATTATATGGAGTTTATTGTTTCCAGCAGTCAGCTGAACAACTTCATATCGGTCCGGCTAATAATATATCAGACACACCAATGCCGTGTGTTTAATAATATCGCTATTAGAAAAGCCATTTGTTCTCATTTGAGAAGAAAGTCTCATTTGGTAGAAAGAAGTAGCACTCTGACTGATGACGCTCACACATGCTGCTCTTGGGAAATACCAACAAAATGCATGATAAGAATAGCATTATTGTATTGTGCAAAGTTATTGTATCATGTTATTAAATAGGAGTAAATCACTTGGAAAGTTACTAAAGCAACAATGAATGTAGCAAAATGTAGCGCTTCCGAACAAATTGTACAACACTGCTGTTCCTCGGTGTCACAGTTACTGCAATAAACTTATTATTGTCATAGTAATAAGTAATATAGACAGACAGATGGACAGACAGGAGGAGACTTTAATACTTTATCACATATAGAGACAATGAGCTTCATCAATGTGAAAACCTTTTACAGTTTTCTACTGAATTTCTCGCTATATTTAGCTCAAAATCTTGTTTTCTGCTGAGGTCACCTGCTTTGGCAGAGTGTAGGCCACAGTCACAGCTGTGAACAGGGTTGCACTCTTAACAATAAATGAATGTGGCAGCAAAAAAGCTAATCGACCAAACAGTGCTGGTCACAATGGGATACCAGTACCCCTTAATCATCACACTGCAGCAAATTAATTACCACAATCATCTACCTACGGCAAATTAATTATCCCAATCAATCACCTCAAATTATAATCAGTCCTTAAAATAGCCTGTGGTCAACTAGCAGCCAGAGGTTCTAGCCTACATTCAGAGCAGGACAAATACACTATAGCTGTGCCTCCATGTACGCACATTCATACAAAGTGCACATTAACGCAAAGAACCATTGAAATGTCAATAAGCAGAAATACACTGACAGATGTCGGCAATGTTTCTTTACATTAAGCAAGCCCCCGAGCTATCCTCTGAAAACTGTTTCCAAATGACTCAAAGGTGATAAAGAGCATGAGGCGTACAGAGAGGCCGCACTAAAAAGTGATAAAAGCTGACAAACAAACAACAAAACAAAAAATTTGGATGTCTCAATCTTTGCTGGCTTAGGACTTCTGCACTGGATAAGAGAACATTTTAGTGTTTCTTGCGAAGCTGTTTGATTTTTAATTCGGGTTTCGTACATTTTCCCCCCGTCCCAACATACGGATATTTTTTTCTAATGTGACGGAGAACTGCATGAGTTAGAAAGGCGTCTGCATGTCTACTCTAAAAATGTATTTGTATACCAAGGTTAAATCAACAGCATGAACAAAGATGACAAAACAAGCATTTTTCTTCGATTATAAATACGTTGTGCAGTTAAAAACGCTCAGCCTTGTTCCACCCGTGGTTTTTTTTGTTTAAAATAATTACAAAATTCTGTGTCAAAGGTACAACCTTGAGTCTTGTTTTGCAATGTAATTTTCTTCCTTCAGTTGTGAATTTTCTATTAAAGAATCTTTCTCTTCTATCTGTGGCCTTTTGCCACGCTATCCCTTTGTTCACCCTTTCTCCTATACGTCCCATGTAACCTTTCTTTCAGTGTCTGTCTTTTCTTGATTTGTGTCACTCACTTCTTGTTCCTGGCATTCTGCCTTTCTGTCACAATGCCTTTGACTCCAGCCTAACCTTTTTCTCCTGCCTGCTAGTTGTGCTGATCTCTTGAAAACTGAGCAGACACTTCAGTTCCGGGGAAGATTTGTCTGAGCCATATTATGTGACACTCTGATGGCGCCTACTGGCGACTTCGGCGGCCCAATTTTAATACATGCCAAATTAAGCACTTTAACTATGAAATTTATGCACGTATTTGTGTAGGTTTCTACTATTGTGTGTGTTTTTTTGTGGTTACTGCATGCATGTGTTTGCGTGTACATGAAAATGTGTTTGTGTACCCAGGATTAACGGGAGTACTTTATTGTGAGGGGTCCCTTGATGGCCCTTAGCCCTCAACTGGGCATGCTCCAGTACCACAGTTTGATTGGTCTCAAACTGTCCTGACAGGAAATCCATCTGTGTGCATCTGTGTTTCTATGTGTGTGTGTGTGTGTGTGTGTGTGTGTGTTCGGGGGGGAGGCTTGTGTGCGCACACAGCAACGGATGCATCTGGGTGACAACTAAATTGAATGCCAGGCCAACAAGGCCACAGGATCACAATGAAAGAGTTGAGGACAACACTGCACACAGAGAGATACTGTGGAGGAGATGCTGGCTCCAAGCCCAGAGATGACATAGGCAGTTGCGGAGAGATGCGTGTACGTGTGTGTATAATTGAGTTTTAATGTGGTCCCTGATGAGGAGCCACAGACATCAGGGGGAGGAGAGAAGAAGGCGGCAGAGGAGCAGGAAATTGGAAAACAATGTCTTCTTCAAAGGGAGATTAAAGGAATTCTGCACACAGTCTTTCTGATGCGTCAGTCGCTCAAAATCTATATGGGAAATACGGTGGACAATAAGTTAGAGAATTACAATAAGTAACAAGATATTACACTGTACTGATAAACGTAAACACACCTTGCAATCTTAAGTGTTGCTAAGCAATTGAACTGTTCGTAGTGTGTCCTACAGCTGAAATTCAGTTTGTTGCCACAACAAAAAATGTAATTTCTGAAGCAACAGTTATAATTTCCAAGTAATACCACAACTACAATATTGAAAGAGTTGTGCATAACAAAAGGAACACCTAACTGTGAAGCTGCCATGTTAATATGCAGCAAAAATATCTCAACAATGTCTCTAACATTGCTGAAACTGTGCAATGAAATTCCCCCATACAGTCCGGGTGTCAAGCTTGACGTAAGCAAGGTGTACCCAATGAAGAAGATGATGATTGTGTAAAAAAATGCAGATTATTTTGCATGCAGTCCATTAGATTAAGGTGCCATGTCAGTAATCGAGACGTAAGTTTAGTCCTAGTCCATTTCTCTGTCTTTTTAACATTGCCAGTTGTGGCTAAAGTTTGCATTAATTATACATGAGTGTATAACGAATGCAAGTATAAGTATGTACCACTGATGTAATCAACATCAGATGTACCCTATATGTACCCTACAAACATTGTAGAATATATCAGATGTACTTTCAATTAAAATCACTAATTTGTAAGTTTTATCTCCCTTTCATATTCATGTCAGTATTGTATGGCATTATGCTGCAAAAGTTACTTGTAGAAATAAAGCAACATGAGCAAGAAAAAGTTCATTTCTACTGCCATATGTGCCATGTTTCTCACTTTCCTAAGCGAGTCTCACTCAGTCTCTGTCTTTCCTTTTCCCTCTTTGCCATTTGGCTTTTAAGCAAACGTCCAAGGTCACCCGTTCCACTGTGGAGCCAAGCCTTGGTTTTGACCAAGGCCTTGAAGGATAAAAAAGAAACGAAAAAAAAAAAAAAAAAAGGCATGTAAGGATAGTAGGCAACAGAAGACAGATGGAAAGAAACATTTTGCAAATTACACTAATTAGGAGAAAAGAGGGGAAGTAAAAAAAAAAGAGATTGGAAGGAGAAGTAAAGAATATAATTAAAAAAAATAGATAACTACTAGTTTGGAAAAATAGAATACAGCTTTAAATACTGATCAAAAGATCAAGTAAATCTCACCGAATCTAACTCGCGATCCTACAAGGAGTTTTTGGATAATGAATGAATGAATGAATGAATGAATGAATGAATGAATGAATGAATGAATGAATGAATGAATGATGGATGGATGTATGAATGGATGGAAATCAGTATACTGAATTCAAAATGCAACACTGTTACTAATTTAACAACCTATTATTTAAGCTTTTGCTGATCACTCTGACAATAAAAGTATGTTACAAAAATAAGTTTGAAAACTAATTAATTTACCTTGATCTGTAATTACATTGTAAAGGCATCACAAAAAAGACAAGGTTTGAATAATATCTGAAAGGGAGCAGGACAAAGATCACTGTGATGAGAAAACAACCCCATCCGATGACTCTCCCACTCACATCCACCAATCACTGTTGACTGCAATTATGCACCGTGTTGGAGACAGCGTTGCAGTGAATAATGGCAGGGAAGCAGAGGAAAGTGGACAAATAAATGGAGCAACTGAAAATGAACTGAAGTAATAGAGAAAATAAGTAAACTCACTCAATATATGAGACAACTAAATCAAAAAAAAAAAAAAAAAAAAACTGAAGAAAAATGGGGAAATCCATAAAGTCAGAGAATGAGCGAGAAGGAGGAAATATTAAGGTTGTCTAGGAATAAAGCAAACTTAGAGTGAGCAGGAGAGAAAGATCATGTGCTTTATCTATGGTTACCTATTAGAGCATATTAGCCTGTGGCTGATGTATGGTGTGTTGTCAGGGATATGAGGTTTAGATAGACCATAGTCTGGGCTAGATAGAGTTTGTGTAATGGAATCCAGTCCCATATCACTCGCTGTGGGCTGGAGGATGTGGGGCTAATTCAATTGGCCCTTCCCACACCCCTTAGAATGGTCTACAGATTCAGAATAAGGGACGAACGGCTTCACAGGTGAGTGCATAAAGCAACTCTATCAGTCAATCCAAATGCTGTTTTCATGCAGATAATGTATAGTGCAGTACAACGTGATCTTTGCTTTAAAAGCCATGTTAAATTACTTCCATGATCCAAAACCTTTGGGGAATCCTGTAATGACTAAATTATGATTGAAATGGGACTTTATTAGTAATTTAATTTGATTCTATTTATACCATACCACCTTATAAAAAAAAATAAATAAATGTTTTCTCAGTCCACTAGGCTGAAAAAAATTCAATGCAGTCCAAATGGATTCTGGTTTAATCTTCAGAAACCACTTGGAATACAATTTTATTTAGTTTAATTCAGTCCATCAAATTTAAATTAAATACAGTCTCATTAGTTATTTAAATCTCAGTCCAGTTTTCTTTTCTTCCTAATAACAAATCCTGAATCACCAGTGATCTGAAGGAACTGTTAAGCAAGAAAAAAGAGCCTTCATGGAGGGAGACAGGCAATTATTGAGGAAAATACAGAAGCTGCACAAAGTCCTGCTTAGAGACAGCAAGAAGAGGAGCGAGAAGGAGCTGGGGAGCAAACTACAAAAGAACAATATCAGAGATGTGTGGTCAGGGATGAAGAAGATAGCAGGCTTCAAGCAAAAAGGAGGATCGAATAGACGGAAGCAAATGAGCTGAACATATTCTTCAACAGATTTAGATCAGGAATATGCTCAGCGTTTTCCTCTCCTGCCCCCCAGCCAAATGGAAATCCCATCCTGCTTTGACCGACAGCTTTGCTGTCACAGCTCGGATGTTTTATCTTCCACCTCGGTCATGGGGCTCTTCTGCTTCCACAAGTTTGTCCTCAACCAAAGTGAGAGACTTTGCTTCTACCCTTTGGCTCCCCGTCCCATGTGTCTGTCTCTAGTCAAATCAGGTGAAGAGGCAGCTGGAGAGACCGAACCGGAGCAAGACTGCAGGTCCGGATGGCGCCGGTCCCAGAGTCCTGAAGGTCTGTGCAGAGCAAGGAGGAGGAAATATTAAAGTTGTCTAGGAATAAAGCAAACTTAGAGTGAGCGGGATTCTGCAACACCTCTTCCACCTCGATGCAGTGACGGATCAGTGGTTTGATGAGAAGCCAAAATAAGCAGCGTGTTGTTTGTCATCTCTTTTTGACATAAACGTTCACAATTGACTAAAATTTGCCTACAATATAGATTTTGGCTAGGTCCTAATGTTTGTCACAGTGAATCCTTGTTGTATGCGTAGTCACACATACGACATCAATGCATCTTCTTTAAATGCCTTCTGCCTTTGTAGTAGCACAGTAGAAGAGAATTGGGTGACAGATCTTGTCGACAGCATGAGAGGTGTCTTGTTGAACCTCTTTGATGGTCAAACAACAGAGAAAGACGATCTACTCACACTCAGAGAACAAGCGTCCATTGGGAGCTCTCCAGTGTATTGCATAGTCATTCAAGAGAAAGGGCAGACATCACTGACAGACTTTAGAGTGGACTTGTGTGTTTGGGTCTGAGAGGAAAGAGGGATGAACAGAGACAAGTCGAGGAAACGGATGGACAAATGAGAAAGGGAGTAAGCAAGCACGACATTGCGCCTATGGCATGTTTCTCGAAATGTAATCTGACAGTATGTCCACTTGAGATACATTTTGCTCTGCAGGAGAAGACCGAGCACGCTCTAAGAGGTGTGCTGTTAGCAGACAGGCCGTCCCCTTGGATCAGATCCATCAGCCCATCAACTTCAAAGGGGGTAATAAATATACCATGGCTACCATGGGATCATGTACCACTAAGTTCAGTTTTTACTTGAGAAGAACAGGTCAAAACTGCTGAGTTGCCACGGGGAACGGAGATGGTAATTTGATTGGATGCAGGGCAGAGAAATGCTAACTGGATTAGACATGAAGGTTGCAAATATGGAAATGCGCTGTAAGCTTTGAACCTCAATACAATCAATTTAACCACCTCAAGTGTGCAGCTGTTGTATCCATTGTGCGGGCTCATTGGAATAACTGTGCAGCACTGCTGGCTTGATTTAGCAAATAAACAAACAAACAAACAAACATAGACATTTTGTGAAGTTACCTGGATATTATGTAATTATCCAACACAAAGTGTTTCATTATTGTGAAGTGAATAAACGTGATGGTTTTAAAATAAATACAAAGAGTGTGGTATCTTTTTGTATTCAACCTCAAATAATGGATTTAGCTTGAGCAGCCAAGCCAAATCCATTGTGGAGGAAAAAGTTTTATTGTTAAATGAGACGAAGTTTGAACTACCTATCCAAAACAGCAAGAAATATCTTTTGGAGGAGTAAAGGTGAGGCCTTCAGTCCAAAGAAAACTACACCAGGTGTCAAGCAAGGTGATGGTGGCATGACACCGAACTCTGCTATACTGCTACTAGTTCTGGTGCATTGTGAAAAAAATGACTCTTAGTTAGAAGAAAGAGAGATATCTGCAAAGTTGAAACCTGGACATAAACTGATACTGGTTTAAGAATGAGTAAGATAACATTAGCGTCTGGAGTGCTTCGATCTCAGACCCATTGAAAATTTGTGGATGATGGTTATGAGCCAGATGCGGGTCCGGAAACTGATTGAAATAATCTTCAGCACATCAAATAAGAAAAATGCTCAATGCCACGGCAAAATTATATCACAAGCTTCCAGACGAGTACAGAAAGAGTACAGATATTACAGATAAAGAGTACAGATATTAATGGAGCTTAGCATTTATTTGCTTCTGCCAGTATAATTTTTCACCATGTGTGGATTTCTGCCCCATTTGTTCTTTGAAAGAATAGAGACAGAAAGTAACAGGACTCTGGTAGGGATATCCTCTAAATGTGGGGACAAAACTACAGAGTCCAGGAACACAAAGCTTACTTGAGGGCAAAAAAAAAAGCTAAAACAAAAACACTTTGGGTAAGGGTTGAAGTAAGGCATTAACTTGTGATGAGTAGAAGAAAGCCTGTGGAGGCGGGGTAATGTGTTGGGTCAGCTTAGTGTTCCCAAGTAGATAGAGAAACCACCATGGGCATGTACATGTGCATGTGTTAGTGCATGTGTGAGCAAATTAGTTATGATAGCACTGACACCCCCTGAAGACAGTGACCTAGTCATTGACTTATAGGCCATTTATACCGCACTGCTGTCTGAAGCCATCCAAATGAATGTCCCGTGATGAGTAAGGGGTGTGAATGTGTCGACAGGGTTGCTGTCCTCTCACAGTGCTGTGGGTCACTGCTATTTAGTGTAATAGCCAGGAGGGGTTGTGCACACATACAGAGATGAACATCTGTTGTGTAAGAACTGGGATAACCAGATAGGAAATGTTTATAAATGTGATGCATTAAGGATTAGAAATCTTCTTATCCAGCTGTTGGGTTGGTTTTAAGTACCTTAAGAGATAATTTCTCTAACATATTTATGCAGCCATGGTATTAAGGATTAAACATTATGTGAAGACTTTTATTTGGCAGAATTACTAATATTAGATTAGTCTAAAAAGCTGAAATCCTATCATCCTTCATGTAATGACTGCTATTATCAGCCCTTCTGCAGCTTTTAGTCATTTATGTATCCAACGATGGTGAGCGACAAGAAACTTTCAAAAAAAAGGGAACATACTAAATTTTAATATGGATTTTGTGGATAAACATTATTATTATTATTATTATTATTATTATTATTATTATTATTATTTATTTATTTATTTATTTATTTATTATTTTTTTTTCGCAAGTATAAGTGGTATTTTGAGATTAGGCTTCTCTGATTTGAAGCAGGAGAATAAGTAAATAGTGACCACTCACTCAAGCAGTTATTGATTCTCTGCAATTGTATCTGTGCTTTTAAAACTGTTAGTATTTTTTTTTCTTGCCAAAGCGAACCCTTTTATTGCTTTAAAATTACTTGGGTAGAAGTCCATTTTCCTCATTAAATGAATGGAAATCTATAAATGTGCTGATGGTCACCCTGACTCATTTTTCTTTGCAAATCGGATGTTGCAGTGTGATCAGACTGCCAACTCTAAAAATGATGTATTTTGGAGACACGTTAATCAAATAAGGTTGTATGCAAGTGGAATAGAAAACAGATGCTACGTAGCTGCGGACAACAAATTTCTAAATTTAAAACAGATTTAAACTGATTTAATTTTGTACATTGTCAGTTATATTTAACTTTATTGATGCTTAGGGTGAAATTTCCAAATCTGTGCTCTGAACAAGAAAAAGTGCAAACTGTTTAAATTAAGCTTCGACTGACGTGACTTCACCACATGCTGAAGAACCACAACCACAATGAGGAAAGAACTGATAACTCTTAAAATCTCTGACTCATTCAAGGATGTTCTGGTGTCAGAGTCTGGCAGTGGCAGTGCCAGAGTTCCTGCCAAACATTGTATTAATCAAATTGGTTTTTCCTGATTCGATTTGTTATCTACAATAATTTTAGATGAAACATTTTGATGTCTCCAACAAAAGTGGATTTACTTCTATCATGCTTACTGACAGTTTATAGAATCTGTGTAAAATCTGATTTTAACATGTTGTCTCAAGAAAACCAACAAAAAAACTAAGAAACACTGGAGTACTTGTTAGAAGTATAAAGTTAATGGCAGTAGAAGATCTAGTGACTTCATCTAGGAGAAACAGATAAGGAATAAGCAGTAAAACCTCAACCAAAAGCTTTGTCTGTGAGAAAGGCAGGGTTAAACACTTAAAGTTAGGGCTAAGTGTATCATCAATAGAAGGAGAAGATAAAGTTTTGCAGCTCAGTTGATGTCCCCTCCTGTTTCACAACTAACCAGGACACCAGACCAGGTGTAGCTTTTATGAAGAGAAATAAACAAAACAAAAATGCTCAGAGCTTTAATAGCAGCAAAGAATGCAAAATTGAAGAGAAGGGGGGAATGTGGCAGAGTGATAAAAATTGGTCACAGTATACTCCAGCAGCAACAACTTATTGCAGTAAAGCTGAAGAGACCGCTCAGGATAACCACTGTTCTGCCCAAGGCTATAAGTTATAAATAGTTCATAATAATTTAGTGATAAAATATACTAATTCATCTGTAATAATACATTTTAAAAAGATGGTCATTTACTTAAAATAAAAAAAGACGTATATGCAGTTAGTGTTGGCTTATCTGTATTTTATTTTGAAGGTGAATTATGAGGTAGCAATGCACTATGGGTAGCGTTACAGAGAAAACCTGCCTATCCATGTACAAACTCGACCTCATGTGTCCTAAATATTTATTTACACCTTCAAAAGCAAGTCTGATCTGTGCTCTGTTTCACTTTATATGTTTTATAAGAGCTTAGTTAGAAATTGTTTTGTGAATGTGTATGTACCAGGAATTAGCCTTATCCCAAGAGCTTTCTTTGTTTTGCATAGCAATGGACCATACCAAGCTCCGCCCAGAATCGAACCTCGACAGTCCCACGTGGCTGCATGTCTCACAAACAAAGCCTCGCAGGGCTTAGTTTCTATGTGTAAACATGGCGTCTTTCGTTTCAACTGACTCTCTACAAAGTATTTCTGAGTCGATTAGTGTAGCATTTCTGCCGGATTTTCAAAAAATATCAGCCACGACAATGGACAGGGGAACAAACAAGTTCATGTCATCTTTTTTTGGACGACATAAAGATGTTTGAGCCACGGGATGCCTCCAACATTGTGCGTGTCGCAGCTAAATGCTACCGGTCGATGAGGAAAACAGCAGATCCTCACACCCTCAGCATAAATATAGCTGTGGATGAGATCAGTGATGCCTGTTGTTCTTGCAAGGCTGGGTAAGTCGGACATTCATAATTTTGAGGGTTACTTTTGAAATCAGTGATTTCTGTTGTTGGCAAATGTTTGAGTGTGCCTAGGCCTGATACCTGGTGCTAGCGTGGCTAACACGATTACAGTTTCGTAAAAAGCCTTTTCAGGTAACAAAATCTTTAATGCATGTCAGATACGGTACACATTGCATATTGATCTGTTCAGCTAACGTAAGACTGTGTAACAGACAGGATTCACGGTGTAGAAGTTGTATCGGTACTGCCATTATGCTGTACTTAGCTAAAAGGCTTTCATAATCAATGTGTTTATTATTGACTTTTTTTCAGACTTGGGGGTCATTGTTCACACATTATAGGCCTCCTTAAGAACTTATAATATTTCAAGCTTCAAAATTCAAAAGGGATCGGGAGGTGCTGGTGCCTATCTCTAGCTAACGTTCCGGGCGAGATGCGGGGTCACCCTGGACAGGTCGCCAGTCTGTCGCAGGGCCACTCAAAATATCCCCATTCACTAAACACAAAGAAAGTAAAGTAATAATACTTACACCAGCACACACTCCTTTGTTTTTATTGATCCTACGACGGTTGAGCTGCAAATGCGGTCGTGCACAAGCTTTGATCCAAGCTAGGCATTCCGTACCAGATTTGGGAAATCTGTGAATTTTATTTCCTCAAATACGATCAGGATACCTAACATCGCCTGTACAGATTCCCCACTGACAGTGGAGAACCATTCTTATTTGAGTTCTGTCGCAAAAACTTTGATTGTGCAGATAGTGGCCTGCTAGTCCACAATCTACATTAGCATGTGTATACTACTTTAGCTTTTGTTTGTGAGACGGTCAAGCACGTGGTAGCTGCGCAGTGACGTCAAATGGGCATTAGCCAATGAAACGCGGACCCTGCAGTAAGGTCCATGATGCTAACAATCTAATTAGCATAGGAAAAGATAGCTAAAATGACTATTATTAGTAACAGCTAATATTAATCCATGTATGGTTTTATTTTGTGCATTTATT
Organism: Poecilia latipinna; assembly: GCF_001443285.1. Lineage (NCBI taxonomy): Eukaryota > Metazoa > Chordata > Actinopteri > Cyprinodontiformes > Poeciliidae > Poecilia > Poecilia latipinna. The sequence continues at coordinate 23,731 of NW_015112866.1, read as the reverse complement.
TCACATAACAAAGAGCCAATGTATATTTTATCTTCCGTTCATTTTGTAGTTTCACTCAACCCGTTTATTGAGCTTTTCAAGCAACAACTGTAAAGAATTGTACGCTGTCAAGAAGAAAAGAGCAAGACATTCAGTTTCCTAGCTCATGAAAATTGAGCTTGGCTGGCTGTTGATCTACGTTAACATACACAGTGTATCCAACACATACTAGTGAAAACATTACAACTATGTCAAAAAGGAACATTTTAAGCCTAGTTTTAAAAGTAGACTGGGTGTCTGCATCACATGAGATGGTTCCACAGGAGAGGCTGCAGTACAACAACGTCAAAACAACATTTCAAAGTCATCACTACACATGTAGTACAAGCTGCGTCAAGCAGTGTTTTCCACACAAATGATTTGATCGACGGCAGACTGCATTCGTTGAATGCCTGTGATTTACATCACTGTGTGACTTAAGTTCACCAAATCCACAACTTTGAGTTGGTCTATTATTGAGTATCGCTGCAAACAACGTCACTGGTGTGTCGACCACAGCTTCTACACACTCACAATCTGCGTGTGAGTGTGTAGAAGCCCACAATAATGGTGAGGAGCAGACTGCATTGGAGATGCTACATGCTTGCCTAGAACCGATCCAGATTTTAACTGGCTAGGATGATACCTCACAATGGATAAGGAGATTAAAAGATTTGTCTTGCATTCTGCTTTAGAAACTCTTAAGAACCATCAGTAAACATAAAAAGTTTAAATGACATGTCCTGGTCAAAAAATAACACACAACTTTCTTACTTTATTACCAGCTAATTTAATGCCATCGATATTAAGTAATGGATTAAACAGTTTCTTTTTTTTATTACATTGTCCAAAGACAATATCTTATGTCATCTCTGAGTTTAAAAGCAGAAAATGTAGTCATCCAACTTCCTGGTCAGAGCCCTTCAATTGTCAAACCCAGTGACAAGACAAAATGGCAAAATGTCCCTAAGTTAATTTACTGCAAGGTTTTGATGCAGGAACATTGCAAGTAAAAAGTGGGACCTTTATAAGTCCGAGAGAAACTGCCCAATTTGAACTTATTTTCCAAATACCCATTTGAGACTCGGCCAAGACCTACATTACATAAATGTGCCACTGAGCTGCAGCAAAATCCATCTGTAGCCCACATTCATATTCTGTGAGCCAGAATTTGAAAATAATGTTCATTTTTGCAAATGTGTCTTATTGTGGTGTAAGGACCTATGTTTTACATTTATGTGTGTGTTAAAACTTGTATATTTCTGGAAAATGTATATATTATTAATGTGATTTAGCCTTTTTGCTAAATATAGCTTAAAACTTTAACATTTTGTCTAGATATTTACGTTCTGAGAATTTCTTACCTACACAACCTGCTCAAATGACCGTATATAGTTTAGCCACGTACCCAAGACATCATATTTTTACTACAAAAAATGCAATTAATGAGCAAAGAATGGAGTCCTGCTGATTCATGTCATTTTCTGGATTTAAAATACAATTGGGCAAACTGAAAACTTATTTTTGTGAGATTGGGACGCTAAATTGCTACAAAATTAAACTTAGTGCTTTAGCTGTTTTAGTCAACATTGTTGTCTGAGGCAAATTATAATATCAAACTGACCTGTGTGTTCAGCTATATTTGTCATTCCTGAAAACATTAGCAAAGCTTGCAAAGTAAACACAACGTTTTAATGTGTTTTCAGCACACTGTATGTCTTACACCAACGATACTGTTGGTTTTGGTTTTGCTAACCCCAGCCAACACTGCTATCTGAAATTGGCTGTTAAAAGCCAGGAGTGAAACGAGATGGATGGGCTCCAGAAACTCACACAGAGATAAAAATGAACACACAAAAAAATGATAATGGGCTTTCTCAGGACTCTCCTGTGTTGTACTAAAATATATCAGTAAAAGAACGCCAGTTAGTGCCTTTGTGTCATGTTTTTAAAAAGGGTGAAGAACAAGGATGGATGGCAAATCTCAGATTTCATGGTTAGTCTTTATTTGCATCCAGGGTACAGTGGATGCTGTTCTTCTTCAGGAATTATTTGAGTAGAAAAAGGCAAAAAGAAACAAAAGTAATCAAGCAGCACACACTTGATATGAAGAAATATGTAAGAATCAGAATCAAATCCCATTTTTTTCAACTAACCTTTGCTTTTACTATAAATCAGCAAAGATTCCAACATTTTCAAAATTAAAGTGTAAATTCAAAAAAAAAAAAACTTGAAATCTTGTGGATCTCTTTGATGTGTTGGTATAAGAGTCAATATTTCATTTTACACCATTATTGCAATATTCTTTCTATTTCACCAATGTAAAAAAAAATCTAAATGTGCTGGGGTTTTTTTTAACACCTTGAAATTAAGACTTACACACACAAGCTAAGCCACTTAATATTGACAAATCTGATGCTTAGTGTGTCAATTATCTGTGAGTTAATATTAGTGGAGATGTTTCAGGAGTTTGAGGATCTCTGCTCTACTTCCCTGGGTTCAAAGTGAAGCTGATAAGGCCATTGGATCAATACAACTCTGAGGCAGATGCTTAAACATTCATTAATACTCTCACTTTAGTATCGATTTCTTTTTTTCCCCAGAGCTGAACATGCCCCTGGCCACGGACTTGTAGTCTCAACGCAGTATGTCTGCAAAAGAAGGATGATTATTTAAGAATGAAATATCACTGATTGAGATTGGACTTATTATCTGCAGTCCGCCTCGATGCCGAACAGGTGTCACACTCTGATTTGCAAGAGACTTCACACAGTTTTGATAAGAAGATTTATTGCAAGCATAAACTACTGCAGATGATTACAGTGGAGGATATGATTTATGCCTCCTTCATTGAGGCAATCAGCATAATTTTCCCTTGGTATGACAGATGAGCAGGGAGATGAATACACAAATAAACTCTGCCTGCGTGCCTTAATGTATGCGTGTACCCCCAAAAACAGCAGTGTGAGAGCAAAAACAATATTTCATTTCAAATCTATACTCGCTTCTGCGAGGAGCTCTCCTAAAACATATACCCACAAGCATACACTCACTGACACATAAATATTTAGGAGCATCACTATTTGTCATTCGAATACTTTAACCACTTCAAAGGACAATAATACAAATAAATGAATAGATAAAAGTGGATGTTTGTACAGGTATGAATGAATTTTGTTGCAAATAAATAAATAAACTAATTCCTACAAAATTTTTGTATTCTAGAAGTATTGCTTTAGGTATTACAGAAGTAATAAGATTAAAATATGGCAAACAGTGAGAAAAGTTGTCACTGTTCTGCCACATTGCCTGGATGCCCACAGCAACTCTGGGGGAGCTGCAGAGAAATGTCAGGCAAAAACTTTGGTTCATATTCTTTGTATGACAACAGTCTCCTGACTGAGAAGTGTAGGAAAACATCCAGTCCTGGCTAAAATTAACAAAAAGCACCGTAAAGGAATATAAAATAGCATGAACTCTGGGATTACAATTTTAAAAGATGAATTTCTAAAATGATGATACTGAAAAAAATACTGACCTTGTTCACAAGCATGGTGGAAAAATCATGATCTGGAGTTATGTTTTTTTTTTTTGTTTTTTTTTTTCCAGTTGCAACTCAACTCAACTAATTTTTTTTTTTTTTTTGTCAGTGTGGATAAATTAGTAATTATTAAATTACATTAGTAATTTTCTGTCAGAACACTTTCTAGGTGCTTACCAGAAAGTTGAAGAGGGATTTCCTTCACCAGAATCACAGCGAGACCACACAGGCATCCTAATTAACCAACACTGACATCACCAAAGGAAAAATTAATTTTTCCCGAACTAAATCAGTCAGAAAATCTTAAAGCTCGCTTTGCCCTACAAAGAAGAACTTTGTAGGGCAAAATGGAAAATACTGCCAAGTCAAGATTCACTATAACAGGATGCAATGTTACATTAAACGGGCAAAAGATGTGAATTGATCGTAGTATCATTTTTTTTACATCACAAAAGACGAGCTTTTCATCAGGAGACGCACAAAATGTTCTAATTATGATATTTGTGTCATTAAAATGAGAGCAAAAGTCTTTAATCTTCATATCTATTTCTATTTGCATCGCACCAGAATGCATTTCTTACACTATCTGCACTGTAATTCACTTTAATACATTTCAGTTCAATTCAGTTCAAGACGCTTTATTAATCCCAAAGAGAAATTAGATCGCTCTCTGGAAAATTATCTGCAACTTTCTCTGTAGACTTTCCCCCCCCCCATGTGCAACACATTAGAGCAGTATTTTATGTTGTGATTGAGGAAGACCGTTAAAAAAGCAGGAGGGTTGTAAATGTATGGCTTTTCCATTATAGATAAGAGGCACAGAGAGACAGAGAGAAGCAGCATAGTGTATGTCCTTGATTTACCGGCATCGATCCCTATCTTCTCGCTTGCTTCATTCATTTGCTTCGTGTAAAAGTGAGTTGTGTGTGTCTGCGTGTCTGCATGTGTGTGTTGTTTGTTTGTGTTTGGGTGAGTAAAGGGGAAACGGTGGGGGGGCCTGACCTGTGGCTATGCAGGGCTCGGCAGAGATAAGATTATCAGAACACACCTAACTGAGATGACTGGCAAGGTGACAGGAGGCCTCTGTGGAGCCTGAGGGCGTGACGTGCCACAGATGTACACACACACACACACACACCCACACATAGACACAGACACGCAGTGATTGGCCTTAAAATACATTTAATCTTTTGTTTATCCCCATCACGAATGGGGAGTATATCTGCATGAAACACCACCGAGGCGTCAAACAGCCATCACAGACTTCAAACGGTGGAGCTTATTATTTTCAGCTACTGAGCTATTTCTTTTGATAACAACTCTCCCAGGAGAGAAAAAGACAAAAATGTGGGAGGGATAGTTTAAAAAAAAAAGAAAAAAACAAAGAGAAAAAAAAAACAGAGAAAGAGTGGGAGAAACAAGAGTGAAGCCATGTGTGTTTTGGGAAAAGTCGGGTTCATCTGCCTTTTACAGACAGTTGGACCTGTGGAGAGAAAAATGAACCAGCTGTGTCACATGTGGATGGATTTGTCAACCAGCAATGCAGTAAGACAAAAACGTAGGAAAAACAACCTTCTGAAGGAGGAACTGTGAAGAGAAATGGTCCTTGTTGCATCAGCCATTGATATTTAATTGATTCAAATAAATGTTGCGCTGATTTGTATCATATCATGTCCAATACAGGTTTACAATTATTGTTAATATTATCAATATAAAGCATAATCTTTTTCCATTTATATAAAAGTTAACATTATTGTTATTTATTTTAATGTTATTAATGTTACTGCCGATAGTAGTAGCCATAGTTATTTAACATAATGCTCTCTCACAACTAACATATAAGCAACATAATTACTCATAATACAAACATGGTTACTCTCTCACAAACTATATTTTGTGCGAGAGTAACCATCTTTTTCCACTAGTCAATGTCCGAGAAGCAAGATACAACCTTGAAAAGTTGCCAGTCACTCACAAGGCAATACAATGGCAGCCATAGCAAACAGCTACACACACCTAAGGGACATTCAAAGTTGCAAATTAACCTAACATCCATGGCTTTGGAGTAGAGGAGGACGTCCCTGGAAGGAATTGACGCGTAGACGGGCTCCGGCAACCCTCGTGACCCAAAAAGGGCTACTGGATGGATGGATTATAATCCTGAAGAATTTGCATTTATGTTTTAAGACAATGAGATTATCTACAATTAATAAAAAAAAAATAGCCCTAACTACAGAGATTTGCTCAAAAGATGAAGTTGTGTCTGCTAGAATACAATTATAAGAGACTTAATAGCACTGTAAATTGCATATAGCTGCCTAATTTATGTCTACCAAGGATCACTTTTACAAGCTGTAATAAAAACTGCCCTTTTATCAAACGAAGGCATATAAATTACCGGCTGCAGCCCGAACACACAACCCTCCCGACATTCAGACTGTTTTGTTTTAATAAACATGGAGAACACTGTAGGCTGTTTTTTTTTTTTTTTTTTTTTTTCTTTTCCAGTTTAGAGCAGTGCATATTTGCCAAAATGCTTTTTGATGAAGTGGACCCTCGTCTGTTTGTCCTGCTGAGCAAGAGCTGACCGTCGGCTACGTTGCAAACAGTTTAAGAGCTCGCATTCGGCAAAAAGTTAGCATTATTCAGTAGCCAATTAGTGGCTGAAAGGGTTGGAGAGAAGAGAATTTGTGTCGTTTTCTCCTGCATGTTGTGAAGAAAGACACATATTTAAAAACTCGTCCTTGCACAGTTGTGAAGTCCAAAATTTAGCTACAGCTAATACTTGGTGCTCTGTAGTGGTTGAAACATTCCTTTTACTTGCCTCGGCTTCTGTTTGAATCTGCAGGGATTAGCCTGAGACAGCTTATTTCAGAGACAACCACAGAACTCAATAGTTTTTAATAATGAGGTAAAATGCTTCAGTTTGAATGGGATGGAATGACCCAGACAAAGCCAACCCACCCTCCTCCAGCGAGTTTCCATCTTCGGAGTTCAAAACAAAGATAAACATCAGTTTCGCATTCGGTCACATGTGCACTGTAATATGTGGCTGAGTAATAGGTCACATGGTAATTTACTTATCCTCATTATCTTACTTCCTTATTTTCTGCTTTTTTTCCTTTTCTTTCTTTTCTGACTTTAAATTGTATTTCCATCATCATTAGCTACTCTGTGGGCTCTGCTAGTACTAAAACACATCCATTTCGAACCCCTAGGCATATTCATTCCTAATAGTTTAGCAGCATGCAGTAGAAAAAAAAAAATCTGTTGTGCAGGACCGGATAGAGAGATGGCAAAGAGGAAGAGGCAATGCAAGGATCTGAAAGTGTGGTGATGAGATAAATACATACAGCTGGAAAAGGGCAAAGATACAGAGGGGGCAATGAGATGGGGAGATGGATACAAGCAAAAAGAATGGATAAATAATGTGAGGGGCAGAGAGAGGCCGGATGGAAGGAGAGATGGATTGGATCCACTTGAGTGGCCCAGAGGAACAGATGAATCTATGTGATGCATGATGGGAGCTAGTCCAATGAGACAACCAATCACAAGCTTTGGTCTAAATGGGATAACCAATCAAGAGTTTTGGCTGGCATCATCATTCGCCATCTCAGATAAGTCTCAGTACATTTTATCCATCTTCCACCTCAATACACACTCTCACACACTCGTGTGCGTGTTTGGGGGGCGTCTGTGTGTTTTTGCATAGCTGCAATATTACAGATGTTCAGAATATATTCATTTGTGTGTTATATTTTCTGATATTGCTCTGGATTGATTTCACAAAAAAAAAAAAAAAAAAAAAAAAAAAAAAATAAAGGGGAAAAACCAGGGGGAACGTTTTTTTCCAAGGGAAGGG
>NW_015112866.1:8635-13225 GCF_001443285.1 Poecilia latipinna | reverse complement strand
AAAAATTTTTAAAAAATTTTTTTTTTTTTTTTTTTTTTTTTTTAATTTTCTTTGGATGTTTTTCAAAAAAAAAAAAAAAAAAAAAAAAAAAAAAACTGAATGGGCAAAACGCAGTGGCAACGTTTTCTCCAAGTGCAAGTGCGGTTGGCAGTACGAATGCACTAACTCAAATATTCTGAAACAATTTTCTGCGTAAATGAGACAGAAAAAAAGCTTTCTAAACATTTGGGTCACACACGCATGTGTGTGTGTGTGTGTGTGTGTACCTGTGTAACTATGCTATTTTGGATCATTTCTGGTATATTCATTGGGACCAAAGCCGAGGCCTAAAACAGTGGGTCCTCTTTTGAGGTTTGTAGTTAGGTTTAGACGTGAATTAGGTTTTAGTTAAGCATGGGGTTAGGAATAGACTAGTAATGTTAGGATTAGGGAAAACGTTGGGGTTATGCCTAAATGCAGTTTCTAAAATGAATGGAAGTCAATGCAAAATCCTAACATGGGAAGAAATACAAACGTGCGTGCGTGCGTGCGTGTGTGTGTGTGTGTGTGTGTGGGTTGCGTGGGGCCTGTGAGAAAGTGAAAAAAGTAACATAGCATGACACCGTATTCATGAGCCGTATGAAGGTCAAAACATCAGGATGTGCTGTAATTGCGGTAGACGTTTTAATTAAAGCATTTGCGAAGGTTTTTGAAGGGTTACAGCCCATGGAGCACCCAGTCACACACTGTCACAGAAACTCAGGAGGACTGACATACGTTTGTGTGCTCGTGTGGTTCTGCGTGTCCATGCTTGTGTGTGATCATACGTATCAACACAGAGAGACAGACAGCTCCGGTCCTCTGGCGGTGTTGTGACAAGCTTATTTGAAATAGTCTAAAATAGATCTTTTTCTTTGGTCTATCTTCTAATTGCTTCTTCTTTTCTTCCAACACAACTGTTTTTTCCTCTACCTCAGCACAGTCGTTTTCCCGGAGAAACACTTATTCCTATTTCGAGTCAGGTAAACACTTTGGTGGGGGTTTGTTGTGCTATTTACTTGTCAGCAGGCAGCTGTGGCTTATAATGTACAATAATTTCTTTCTATTGATGTAATTACTTTTGCAGAAAATAGAAATATGATTTGTGATGTGCAGATGAGTGCTACTGTTAAGATGACGGGTAGCACTTGGTGTAACCTTAACAAAGATATGGTGATTGTTAAGATCGTTACATTTATGAGGCTCAATGCTCATAATAATAGTAGCTTTACATAAGAACATCACCTCACTATAAAAAAGACATGGGATACAAACACCCACATATCCAAGGAAAGCTGAGAATCAGTGTGATAGCAGAACCAGATTTATTTAGTCTGAACACTGTGTGTTTTTTTTTTTTTTTTTTTTAAAGCTTTCCCTCTTTCTACAACAGTAAACACACGGGCAACAAAACTAATTTATTGTCTCCAGGTTTGCTGGAGTTTGTTTAAATTTGATAAGGAACCTAATGTTATTTTTTCCCTCCATAATAACAGTATCTCAACTTTCTATAAAGAAGTAGCAAGTCAATTACCTCTGAATAAACACCTGTGCCTCCATACAAAAGCATTCATCTATATTTAGATACGTTTATATGAAGATAATAAAGGAAGTGCTGTATCAGACAGTCTCTATCAGGGTTTCTTTTGACCTATCACATCTTAAAATATACTAAGTTGTAACTTTACAGACCAAAGAGACCACTAACACCCAGCTTCCTTTAAAAAAGGAAGAAGTTCCTTTCCACTACTGACGGATGCTGGCTTCATTTGAAAATCAATAATTGAATGAAAGTGATTGGGCTTTTTTTTTTTTTTTTTTTTTTTTTTTTTTTGAAAAATTTTAAAAAAAAATTACATTATAAATTAAATTTGACTCCACCTCTGTGTAACTAGGGTAAAACTAGAACATACATGATTCATTTTGAATATTTTCAAACAAATCAATTACTTTGATTCTATATTTGTGCATAAGATTCGAATCGGATTGACTTTTAATACACCTTGACCTGACATTTGTTGCAAATTGGTTCAAATCTATCCTATTTTCACAAACAGAATCAGTAAAAAAAAAAAAAAGTGATTAATTAATACAAAAGACAAAAAGGGTAGACAGTCATTTTCTGGTACAACATCTTTTGTTGCAATTTGTTTGTGTGTCTTAGTTTTACTCAGAAGTTAAAATTTGCACATTCAAAGATGGACTATCAGAAACACCCCTGAGGTTAGTACTTCAAATGAAAGGCAACAGACGAGAAACAGCAGAAGAAGAAGAACACTCCGGGTGGTACACCTGTCAGCTCAGAACAAGAAACCGAGGCTACATTTCCTAACAGGTCCTCAAAATAGATTAAAAACATGTTACCTGGTCTTATATGTCTTCATATTGGATGATATGGTCAGAATGAAAGCAAGGATCCTCCCTGCCTTCTATCAAATTGGTTAATGTTAATATTCCTGAGAATTGTTGCTGACTATGTTGATTTACATTGTAAATAATGGATACCAACCATTTTTTTTTCTGAATACTGCTGATGGGTGAGCTACTGCCAGTAATACATTTGTCACAGTTTGAAAAGCATGTGAACAAGAAATTTACCTCTTTTTCCTATAATAACTAACAGTCACATTTATACTCTGGTGTTTGAAAGTGAAAACACACATGCTCAGTCTCAAATCAACAGAAGACGGAGTGGGGAAAAATAAAAAATAAAAATAGGCAGCCTTTATTAGCAAACCTGATGGGACTTCTCTAACTGGTGAACAGAGGAGAGTGCCTGCAGGAATCCATCATCCAACCCACCCAAGCACACCTAACTGCATTACCATACTGCGTTAGTTGATTCCATATTCCAGTGCAGAGGCTCTGTGGGTATATCATGTTTTGAAGTGATGCAGTTTTGTATTGAAGTTTTTGCTTTTGCAAAACTCTTGCTGCGGTTGACTCCTGATAGATCTTTTGTCATGCATTTCCTGCAATACGGCACATATTCAGGGATCGCATGTGTTTCATTTAACCGTGTCTGAATGCACCGTATGTGTATCTTCGTATTCCTAAGGTAACTCTGTTCCTGCCTGGTGTCCTCACTATGTGCTATGGCATTGATTCCTGATGGCCAGAGGCTGGCTGCGTATTGATCCAAATGCTTTCATAAACATGCTGGGATGACTTATAGAGAACGTGTTTGCATTTGTGTGTGTGTTTGTCTCTCTGTTCGTGCAGCTGGCTGAGTGATAGGAAGAGCGAACAGATTCAGTGAAATATCAATGAAATTTTCTTCTCACAACACGATGAAATATTGCAGACGTATTCAAACAAGCTCAGCGATGTTCCCGGGAAATGAAAGCTTTCACTATTTTTTTTTTTTTTTTACAAAAGCAGTGTCTCATTAAGATGGTGACTCAAAGTCTTGATTAGGATAAAGGGAATTTCATCACCCCTCATAGTGCTGGGCCACATGCTTATCTTGGGTCGGCATTTTAAGATCACATAAATAAAAGCACATGTTTAAATCAAAGTGATTGCACAAATTTGGTGAATTTTGTGTTTTAAACCTATTTTTGATTAAAGTATTAAGAATATTATGTAGATTCTTTGTTTGAAGTAAAGTGATAAATTCAGGATTATCTTTAAAAACCTTCAAGGGGTCAAAGCATTGCTGGTTTCAAGGAGGTCTTAGGAGGTTGGAGAGCTGATGTAAAGCTTTTACTCTCCTGGGCCAGAGGTACTCTGAGTCATCTGTAAATAAATAAACATTTTCAAAACATTATATTTAGTTCATCTTCAAATTTTAAGCACTTCTAACGTCTCTGCGCTGTGAACATATCACTCCACATCTGGTAAAGCCCAGGACTGACACACAGGAGATTAAAATTGCAGAAAGGCACAAACTGGGGTTTCTTTAGGCGACAGCATGCCCTGCTGTACACCAAGACCAGTTTTCAAAAGTTACTGAAAATATAAACATAGCATTTATGCAAGCTTGAAAATGTTTACGGACTTTCAAGCTTTTGAACAGCTCATGCATAACCTTCTCTGGATAAGTATTTAACACTTGAGAAACTTCTTAATGGCTTTTCTTTCCTGGGTATATCTGCCTCTTCTTATAACTCAGATCTGCATAAATTAAAGATCATCTCTGACGTAAAAGCTCAAATGGCAGATCTGGTTCCTTTTATGTACAAGTGGGATTAAACATTTGAGAAAATCTTCAAAATATTTCTAGCCAAACTCACACCATTCACACACTCATACACCAATAAACCAAGCATAAGTTTGCATGAAACAGATCACTGCTGATAACCACCAGTCGCTTTTCTGTTTGTCAGTTTGTCAACTCAAACAACTTCAGCCAAAAAAGTCATGTAAATGAATTTAATTTACAACTACGCTTTTAAATCACACTAAATTCTAAACTCAGACTTTTAAGGAGTTGGAGTTAAGTTGGAGATGCCAATAATGTTATGTGCAAAAGGAATCCTGTTTACCCTTTTTTTTTTTTTTTTTTTTTTATAAAATAACACGTTTTTATTTTTCTTGGGTTTTTTTTATATTTTACAACTTTGTAACTTT
>NW_015112866.1:0-5602 GCF_001443285.1 Poecilia latipinna | reverse complement strand
GAAGAGTATTAGGTTTAAACTGAAATTCCCACAAATTTTTTTGGCAAAAGAAACCCTTTTTCCCTTTTTTTTTTTTTTTTTTTTTTACTAAATTACACGTTTTATATCTTCTGTGCATCATTTAATAATTTACAACTCTGATACTTATAACTGCAACTTACAATTATTTGTGAAATATCAGTTTCTACTTTAACAAGCAAGATAAACTATGTGAACTTCACATGTATCAGTTCATCTATTGTATTCCACTTATATCAGATCGATTTGCTTAGACAAACTTTCTGTGCAGTTTTCTGTTTTTGGTATCTAGAGTGCTAACCTCTGCCAGAAACACATAATTGCTTCAGCAGTCCTTTTCCACCGTCTCTGTGTGACTACATCATATTTGAGGAGACAGGCTGGAGGAGGATGAATTCAGCTAATATCTTTCTGTAGGTCTATCACAGAGCCCATTCTTTCCAGTGTATTTATTGCATTTGTGAGTTTGCATCTGAGAGTAAGAGCGAACGTGTGTGTGTGCCTGACGATGTGATGATCCATCAGACACTTTCTCTTTGCATAGCAATTTTCAGCTATCTCATTTCCTCTAAAGTTATGGAAACATATTTTAGAGCTACTGTCTTGCAGGTGAGCACTTTCTTACTGTTTCCAATTGGATTAAATTGTATACAAATGTGCAATCAGCTCTTCAGTGCATAAGAAATTGCGTCGGCTTGTAGACAGAAGCAAACATCCATCATACGTAATACTGCAAAATTTAACTCGGGAACAAAGGAAAATGTTTCTTTGTCCATTTATTTCCACGGCAACTGTCATAGCAAAAAAAATCTATAGTCATAATGGTAGTAATTTTAAACTACAAAAGTATACCTGTATGTGTTTTATTCGATTCTAAGAAATTTTTAACTTGCTATCTTAAATTTTCCATCTTAGTAAACCACTTATTGTAATATAATTACCAGTGTTTATTCATGTTGGGCATCCGTTTACCCAGACAAACTCACTGAACTGCATTTTCCAGGATTTTTTGCGCTGGAGAAATCGCTTCTCCCCCCCACATGATATGAAACTCAAAAAAATATCACATGATAATCATAAAAATATATTTTTTTCCCCCGTCCTAAGTCAACTCATGGCTTTTTCCAAAGAGCCGTCTAACAATTGAACCTTCTTCCTCTTGGACCGGTCCAATCCCTGGACATCGTTTAGAATCTGAGTGAGCTTCATCAACTCTCTGAAAGATCACAGATCCATTCAAGTGTCTGGGCTGAAATTGGTTAGTTAAAGAAAAAAAAAGTAGTTGTCCTTTTTTATGTTTGTTTAACACTTCTCGCTGAAGAGTTGCTGATTGTATGCTGTGATTATTATTGTGTTTTATCACTCTTGATGAGAGTGACGGTTTGAACAACGCACTAAAACCATCCACATTTGCACTCCTCTCTCTCATCCGCTTCCTTTTGTTTTCCTTTTTTACTCACACAAACTCACTCCGTTGCCATACAGTTCAGAGCCCTGAAGCCACATTTCCTTTGTCTAGTTTTGAAGCCTGAGCACATGTTCAATTTGTTACAACTGTTTCAAAATTGTAGGTGGGCCTGAATCTGGATTTCCAGACCTGACAAAAAGATCCTCTCAGCCCCTATAAAACTCAAACTTCCTTTTAATACAATTCATTCTGGAGAGTTATTCTGTGGATAAAGTAATTTTAAAGAAATCCATAAACAGAAGCAGAACGACCAATGATTGTTTTTGATCAAATCTTTTTAGGATTAATGTACTTTGTCTTTATAGTTTTGCTGCCCAGTGGCACAAGACAGAGTGGTGGGCTGTGAAACGATTCCCTCTTTTCCCCCTTTACTGTGTCTACTCGAGAGACAGCACAACTAATTAGCTGTCAGAGCAGGACAAAGAGGTACAGAGCCACACTATAAAATAATTATATATGTTTGCTCTTACTCTCACAAACATGCACTCCCTTTTGACTAAAAAGGCTATGTGTTCATGGTGACACTTGACAAGTCAATAAGCTAATGGTTTAAGCTTATCTCCTCTCCCTCCCCTCTCCACCACTCCAACTCTTTATTGATTGCTTCCATAATTATCCACTTTATCTGGAGCTGGAATTAGACACAGTATAGCTGCCAGCAGTTCAGACACACTGTCAAAATACGTTTACATGCTTGTAGTCTCAGAAAATAACAGCCAGATGTAGTGCAACAGGAAATTAAAAGAAGCTGGGGAACACTCTGAACATGTAATGTACATTAGTCTGTAATTATATGTTTAAGTATCACTTTCGATATCAACTACTCTAAGAATTTATGCCGATATGGCCGGTGTGGTGCAAGAGTGTGTGTACACAATATTGTGCATAAATTGCTCTCTTCATACTGTTAACATTGATAGCATGGGCTTAAAGATGTTCCAGAAATGCTCTAAGTGTCTACTAATCCCAAAAGCCTATGTACCAGTCTGTTAGCTTTACAACTGGGTGGGGAAAAAAAAAAAAAAGACAGAAAAGAGGCTGGTGATGAAACAGCTGCACCCAGGATCTCTTCCTCGGCTCAGGAACAGTTAGCGTAGGCTGGCAGAGGTCAGCTTCGGAAAGTTGCGGCATCTTCTAAGCTCTGGTTTAAGGAGCATTTCGCTGGCAGGCGACCAGCCTCTGTGAAGCTGCGTTTCTCAGCTGTGGAAGGAACATTGGCTGCTATTCTCCCTCTGTGGGGTGGCAGCCAGCTTTGTTTGCCCTGACCCCAAGCCCGCTTTTATCGCCCTCTCACGAAGTAGATCAACAGAGGGCAATTGTTTGTCATAATCCCCTGAGGTAGCCTCCCCCTTCCATTACATTGCAGAGTTTTCTTCCTTGAACTCTACCTCTTCCTGCTGCCCAAATGACCCAAAATTCAGTGTAATGTTGAATCAGTAGTTGTTATGCTGGCCCTCGCATTTGGTATTTCATGGCTGGACGTCCAACACCATGCTCTCCATCTTTAAAACCCAGATCAAATCACCTAGGAGAGGAGTTACTCATATCAGTGCAGTGTCTATTGTCAATACCTGACAAACATGTACAAATAGCTAAAAATGTGCAAATATAATCAGCATGTACAAATGGAAGGTTGTGCACTTTTATTATGAGTAATAAGTGCAAATATTAAGGGTACTGCTAAAGAGAAAGATCCTCATACAAACCCTACCAGGTTTTGCTTCACGAAAACCAGTTATGAATCCATAGCAATTTTCTTTAAAGAACTTCTTCTCCAGCATACCAAGTCATTTTTCTTATTTTTCTCAATTTAACATCAGGACAGTCATTGTTCGCTCTTTGCTTTTTACCAGCCATTTGTCTCTTTTGACTGCTTTCTGCTTTGCTTGGTTGAATAAAAAAATGTAATATATTATCCTACAGCAGTTGCTGTATAGCACACCCTCCTTTCCTCCAGTCTGTTATGTGAATATGTTGCACTACATAGAATTTGTCACTGAAATCTTAATGTGGATGTAAAAGTCAGTTTACGGAGCACACATACAGGGAGCGATGCCTCGCTTCCTTCGCTGCAGCTGCGGTCTGCTCACTGTGACAGAGGATGGTTTGTCTGAGTGGCGTCATTAATCTCATCTATCCCGACTGGATTTTAGTTTTTCTGAGGCCTGAAAGTAGTTAATAAACCGCCGTATTCATCAGTGCGATGGAAAAACTGATTGAGTAAGTTGTACCTCAAAGGGTGGAAGGCCTATTAGTCACATATCTCACACTCTACAGAGGAGAGTGTTAGTCTGCTGCTAAGAAAATATGCACAAGAACAGAGCAGCAATTGATTGGTTCGTAATCAGAAGTCAATTTCAAGGCGAAAAAATGCAAAGTCAAAGTTCTTCTAACAACTGAAGGTTGCGTAATTTGATTGTGCTGTAAAATGGCACTATGTGCCTGGAAAAATGCCTAATACTGCTTTTTTCTTTTTTCAACCAACTATTCAATCTTTATGCTGTATGTCGCTTCCAGAAACATTTTTTTTAAAGAGATGCAAACACTCACCCTTAGGTAAACATTATTAGTACTGGACTTGACCCATTTTTTTTTTTAACTTAAATTTGTTCATTCGTTTTTGCATGAATTCAAACAGATGTCGTCATTGATGCTTGTGTCTGCACAGCTCATTGTGCTAATTGCAGAGAAACAAACTGACAATCCAAAAGTAAAAACGTCTATCCACCATCATCGGTGGCCATGCTAACGAGCCTGAGCATTCACACCAGACTCTGCTATAAGGAAACAACTGCAGTATAGCAGAGAGAAAGGCGGACTATGTGAGCAGCGGGTACACAAGCTTGATTGACAGCACTAAGACCCTCCTTCTGACTGATTGGTTGTTTCTGTGTATTTTTTGTATTTGCTGTGTATTTTTGCAGATAACGGCAGGTCTACAGGGAGAAAGCAGATGATCTCGAGTTTTTCACAGATTATCTGTTGTATGCTGTCCTGACATGGTAATGGTTTTAACAAATATGTGGAAAACACATAAACTTTACATACTGCAGCTTTAAACAATTGCTGCAGAACTGTTGGCTGCAGATCTGTTGGCATGAGCCTGTTTTCAACTAGATTCCCCCAAAAGTCTACTGGGTTGAAATAAGACAAGAATAACACTTTGGAGAATACAAGAGGAAACAAGAGATGAGGACAGGGTGCGAGTTAAGAAAGCTCTGCTTCGTTTCTATGTTTTTTTCGCCTCTCTGCCCTTTTGAGAAGATGAAAAGTAAACTGGGTGGCTGGAGAATAACAGAACTGGACTAAAGATAGAGTAGTGGATGCGAACAGAAGTGAGCACATGAAAATAACCCCAAAAGCAAAGAGGGATTGGGGGGGGGAGCAAAAGTCAAACATTAGAGAAAAAGGAAACGAGAACAGATTAGGATGAAAAGCAGGGTGTCGAGTGGAGTGGAAAGGTGACATTTGGTGACCGGGGGGTATTTGTGGTGACATTTTCACACATCTGCTCATCTCTAATGCCAAGACAATGTGCTCTTGCTCGTTTGTCACCCGTCTTCCTAACAAGCTTGTTACCAACTCTGTCGCAGCCTGTAATGTGAGCTGTGTGTATGGAAAGTCAAAATATAGATATTTTTGCACTTTCTGCTTTTTATCTGAGAGTAAATATACCTGCATCTTCTCTGCCTTCACTTAGTATGAGTGCAGGTGGGCACTCGCACTAAGCCAGGTTCTGTTGGAGGTTTCTTGCTTTCACATAGGCGATTTCCTTTCTGCTGGTGTCACTTGTACGCTCACAGTACGAAAGATTGCTGCAAAGTCAACGGCACGATCCAAGCAATAGTCCACCATTGCTTCATGCTTGTTTAAGAGGAGTGTATTCTGTAAATTAGTGATTCAATTCAATCTGCTTTGTTTTCTTCGATAGGAAACCTTTTGACCAAACTTTCCCCCCTCCCCGTGTCAAGCTACTCCCAAACCAGGGACAATGTTAGAGTCGACTTGAAGTACTGGACTGTTGCACAACGATCCAGAGGCCTATTAGATTAAAGTACCGAGAAAACAACCAGTGGAAAACGACGCGTTGGATTGACAGCAGGCAGAGGTAAAACT
>NW_015112865.1:376835-435181 GCF_001443285.1 Poecilia latipinna | reverse complement strand
TAAATTTTAGTTAAATTTTAGTTAAAAACTAAAGCAGTTTCCTAAAAAAAAAAAAAAGCCACCCCTATGTGGTCATGAACAATCTTTTCTTCTTTGATGGTGTGGTGTGTTCAGGTACTCTTTATGTGTTCTGTCACCGTAACTCAAACTACAGATGGGGGATTTCAAAACATTAAAGACTGCTATTTCATCTTAAAATAAATACATTTAGAAAGACAAAACAAATCATTCAAGCACTGTAAAATAAAAAAGGTATTCTACAGAGTATTTTAAAACAACACTTAGGATGAGAACTTTAACTATACACCAGAGAAGGTTATTAATTTACTTCATCTGTAGCAAGTGATTGTTCATGAAAGCACAATGTCTGGGAGTTTATGGCTGAAAAAGACATACTGTGGTTTACAATTTGATAGTGTAAATGGTGAGAAGGTAAAAGATGTTATATAAAAATGTAAAAGGTTAACAGCAGTAACATAAAACCAGTTTTGGTCTCAGCAAGAAGGAATCAAAGATAAAAAAGGAGAACATATTTAGACAAATCAGTCAGAAAAATGTTTTGGTGCTGTCCTGACTGCAGAGCATTGAAGCAGCTCAACATGAACTGCTTCTTATCAACCCTTTTATGGATTAGAGAGTTTGTCACTTTATGTGAATTTGTTTATTCTTCAGCACTGGCTGAGCAAAAGTAGAGCATTAATTGGCATCTGTAGAGGGAAATTTTCCTGTGTAATTATTAACGGGATCTATCCCCAGTCCCCACAGCCTTGTTTGATATTTCTTTTAAATCAGTGACTCATGTCCACATTTTTGTTAACTTCCAGAGATGTTGGCAAGCGACTGGTTAATATTTATCTGGTTAATGAGCTTGATATGTGAACCAAAACAACAAAATGGCAAAGGAGAGCCACTACAATTTAGGGTTTTTTTTACAGCTTTTATAGCTCCCTTTCTTTGATTTCTTTTTTTGTTGCTACATTTAAATGTTTCAGATCAAATTTTAACATCTGACAAAGATATCCTAAATCAATTCATAAATAAGGACATAAAACCAATTTCATATTAA
This sequence comes from Poecilia latipinna, assembly GCF_001443285.1. Lineage (NCBI taxonomy): Eukaryota > Metazoa > Chordata > Actinopteri > Cyprinodontiformes > Poeciliidae > Poecilia > Poecilia latipinna. The sequence continues at coordinate 434,115 of NW_015112865.1, read as the reverse complement.
ATTTGCGAATGGAAAAAGCTTTCCAAATCAACAATGCTCTACATGAAAGGTAAAAAATCATTACCTTTTTATCTTTCATGTAAAATAAAAGATCTCAAAAAGCAACACATTCTGCCCTAATCTAGAGAAATTCTTTGATATCACTCTGGAAATGGCTAAAAAGTCATTTCTAAGACTTTGGGCTTTGGGCCATTAAATACAAAAAACATGGAAGGGTCGTGAAACTTAGCAGCCGCGGCACGCCTACCAAAATTACTCCAAAATCACATCAACAATTCAGAACAGCATCAACTTTATTAGGATCAATAAAGTATTTTTGAATTTGAAAGGCACAGTGCCAAGTGAGATCTGTCATAAGCCTTACTTGTCTCAGTTTATGGTCTGTGTTCCCAACACAAAGCCAGGCAAAAATGGCCGTGTTGGGAGATTTTCTGAGCGAGAACCGCTGCTGACCAAAAAAAAAAAATCACAAAAGCAACAGAGATTTGCAACAAAATCTGATCGTTTTGAAAGATGTGGATCAAAACGCCACGCTGTGTCCGCAGTGGTGGTTTTTCCTGAGTCTGGATTTGAGGGAACCATGAATTCAGCTTTGAAGCAAAAATACTGAATGCCCAGTCAGCACTTGGGTTACGCAGCTGGTTGGCGATCCATGTCTGAATGGCTCAGAAACACAAAACAAAGGGTTTTGGTGGGTCTGCCTAAAGTCCTGACTTAACTTGTGGCCTTAAACAATCCCATCATGCCATTATCTATAAAAATGGCATGATGGGATGTAGGTGAAGTGGGACTGTTTGCATTCTCACATAAGGGAAATTGTCAAATTGCCTTAAAATGAAATCCTTTTAATCAGCATTTTATACTTAGTTATGCTACCTGTCATGTTGTTTGTACAAGTGGAAAAAGTAAAGAAATCTGTCGGGGTGCACATACTTTTCCATTGCACTGTATGTCTTCTGCCTTACCTTTTAGTATGTTTGTACACATAAAATATGCTGAACATGTAAATTAGCATTTAAAGTGCTTTATATGCCTCTACCTATTGAATAAACATATCACTTATTTGGTTTTTTTATGCTGCAAATGAAGCTTCAGACTCCTGTGGTGCAATCTAAAGCTTGTTTAACTTATTTGAGTAAATGTCAGCAGCGTCACGGTGCTGTCTGAAGTAACTCAGGCAGCATTCGTTTAAAAGTATCACACAAAGAGTGAAGGACTGTAAAATAGCCTGTGCATTTCCTTTTGCAGCAGATCTGATAAGGGCTGCTGTGGATTTGGTTATTTAAGGTCAAAGTAGAACCGGACCTAAAAGGAAACCAGGCAGGGCAGCAGACTGGATTAAAGGCATTTAAGTGGCTCATACTGGATCTCTGCTGCCAAGACTAGAATTATTGTTCTCAGATTGTGTTTTATTCCAGTAACAAAATGATCACTGAACAAGCTTATCTACTGTTCAGATAAGATTTCTCTTCCCTCCAGGTTTCTGGCTATAAACACACAGATGATGTTTGTGTTTCTCTTTTTTTTTTCGGTGCGAAACATTTGATCGGTGCTTGTTTCCTCATACCTAACTGGGCCTAAGCTGTGAGATCAGACCAAAACCAAAAACACTTCCTCATTCCTTAAGTCTCTCCATTACCAGACAAAAACCAGACTGGGATGACTCTTAAGAAAGGTGGAAAAACTTGTTGCTTTGATGTGTCTTTTAGTCAGTAGCTTTCATTATTCAGACGTTTTTCCAGATTAAAGTTTGTTATTCCTTTAACTGCTGTAATTTCCTGAACTGCCATTCCCAACCTCAGTTTTTTTTCCCCCCCTTCATGCCTAATTGGCTGTCTCTCTTTTTTCCTTTTCATCATAGGAAGTCTCCCTCCAGGATGTCCGAAAAGAGATCAGGTTCTGTCAGAAGGTCAAGCTGCCCATCATCGGGGTTGTGGAGAACATGAGCGGCTTCGTGTGTCCCAAATGCAAGGTTGCCGGCAAATATGAACCACTGTCATGCAGTCGATACTGTTAAGAACTTGAAATGGTTAATTTTATGTTTTTCAAAAGTGTACTAAAAACATGGATACAGGAAGAAGATTAGATTTGGTGAGGAAAGATTTTGTTCGCAGACCAGAACAGCTGAGATAAACGAGAAGAGGAATGAGGAAGTTTGTAAGTGGAACCTCCAGAGGACGGACCTTTGGGCCTCTGTGTCCTAATCTACTAGTAGATCAGTCCCAGCTCAGTTTGCTTAGACGGACCCACTACAAAGTTTTCACAACCAAATGTTCCTCTGTGTGCAAACGTAACAGTCATAAATTATGTCTATTTTTCTGTCTTTTCTTTGTACATTTCTGTTATGTGTGTTTGAATAGAAGCTAAACTTCAAGATTTTACATTAAGAGATTTTCTGCCAGTCAGAACCGATTCCTTGCTTTTTACGTTATATTTACAACCATTAGCACAATCGGTAAGACAGAATAAGGATGTTAAAGGAATAAATATTAAAGCTATTGGACACAAATTAACATTTTATGCAGACGACATATTAATTTATGTAGAACAATCAACCTACTGTCTACCAAACTTACTGCAGTTATTCAAACAGTTTGGTCAATTATCAGGGTACATTTTGGACTGATTACATGGATGGATGGCGAACTGCAAATGTCACGGTCGGTTTTTATAATAATTATTAATGCCCGGACATCAAATGTGTAATGTAGGACAGGAGCTTTGTGGTTTAAGATCCAGATTATGCTTTTGTTTTTCTTTTCCTCTCTTATAGAACACTTCACAGATCTTTCCCCCCTCCAGCGGCGGTGCAGAGAAAATGTGCGCAGACCTAAATCTACCTCTGTTAGGCCAGGTGCCACTGGACCCGAGGATCGGACGGAGCTGCGATGAGGGCAAATCTTTCCTCCAAGAAGTCCCTGACTCTCCTGCAGCTGAAGTCTACCATGGGATTGTGCAAAGTGAGTTCATTTCTATTCCCGATATTCCATTTCTTTCATAATTCTGTGTCATTTTTTTTTCATCCTTTAGAAGTGAGGAAGTTTGACGTACACTCAGTCACATTCCCTTTTCTAGTGAAGTCCCTTTTTTTTTTTTTGATGACTTGTTTGTTAGGCTGGTCTAATTCCTGATTAGATCTACTGAAAGAAGAAGTATTCACTTTAAAAAATGGGAAGCAGTCTGCTAAAGAGGAAGAAAAAAAATGTTTAATGAAAATTGAATAACTTTAGGTTCAGCATAAAACCGATTCTATGGAATTAACTGGGGTTTGTGCACCTCAGCAGATTTATCTGAAGTGTTTTCTCTTTCTTCTGCCAGGTATCCAGGACTACTGCGCCAACAGAGCGGCCGACGGTCAGAACGCAACATGACCCCCAAGACCGAAGCAGATTACAAGAAGCGTGGTAGAGACCTGGAGAACAAACACACACAAGAACGCTTCTGACACTGACATTATAGCTGCAGTTTTAGTCTGAACTATTCTCAAGAACAGGCTTTTTTTATTGTCAGAAACTTTGATTTGTGTGTATATATTTGATCCGACCTCATTGTGCTCTGCTTACTCTAATGAAAACACAGATATGTCATGTAAAAAGCACCGGGTGGAACAAATCCGACAAACGACTTTGAATGAATACTAACTGAATGCATTCCCACTTTTTGATGAAGAAATAAAGATTGTCCCAAAAAGATAAATCTCCAAAGAATCTTTGCCTAATGATCATACTAAGAATGGGAATCTCAACAAAAAAAGGTCACATGTTTTGTTTTTTTGATTATTAATATTAGATTTTTACTCATTTAGATTTAAGTAATCACAATTGTGATTTAAGCACAAATAATCGCTTAAATCACAACTAGCGTCAAAATGGCCCCTTTCACACTGGTTTAAACAGGCATCTCATGTAAAGGTTTCCTGGTTGTGAAGGAACATTTGAAGTTCTCTGTGATTCTTTAAAAAAAATCCTAAGTTTAACCATTTCAGTTGTTTTTAAAAAGTACAAATATTTAAAATACTTACAGATAGTTATTTCTTAAATATTTCCACTTACTTGTTGCTTCTTCCATAAATGTATTCCCTATTTTGGAGAAATGTGCCGAGAGCCTCCAGTGTTGCATAATTTGTTGCTCTGGCTGGTTGTTACGCAGAATAAACTTCAAAGCCCATAATGCAAGTGAAACATTTCATTTGACTTGAGCTATTCAGATCGCAAATCTGCTAATTAATTCTTCTTTATAAAGCAGACTGGCTTATGATTGCATGATTAGCCACTTAACAGAGTTTGTACTTTGTCATCTAGCAGCTCGTTTCAGTAGTTGGACAAAACCTGAGTGATTGTTCTGAAACTTGCTGTAAGCTCCTCGAAAGTAAAATTTTGATTTAAATTGGTTGAGAGTAATTTAGTTGGAGTCTTCTTATGGTATTTGCAAATAAATACTAATGGCACAGAAACCCTGTGGCTCTTTATTCAACCAATACAAAATCGATTAAAAAAAAAAAAGGCATCAGTTTTGCCTGAAGGAAAATAACTGCTTTGTCTGTTTTTTGTTTTTTTTAATCTCTGTATAATCATCTAAAGATTGTTAGAGTTAGTTCTTTCTTTCTTTTGGTTACCACTCTGAAACAGCCTATTAGCCTGTTTCCTATTAAAGAGAAGAGTAAGGATTGTCCTGTTTGCTCTTGTGTGCAGTAAGTAGGTCATTCTAACAGCAGCTGAACATGTGAGATCATGTTTAAGGGTAAAGCCTTTAAATGTGGTTATAAATCAAATCAAATCTTCAGTTCCCATAATAAAGCAAACAGCAGACGTCTGAATTATACAAAAGGAGGTAGTGAAGATAAAATCAGTGCTAGGTTTGTTCTCAGACTTTGTAAAGAATAGACTTTAAATGTCAGCATATTGTTGCATTTCACTTTTCTAAATGTTCCTCACCTCATCTGACACAAGTTAATTTCATATCAGCGGCTCATTGTATTGGGCACAGGCACGTTCCTCATTTGGTTACAACTACTCAGTTTTCTATGATTTACCACGAATTCAACAGCTTTAAAAGAATAAAGCTTTTTTTCTCCCCCCCTGATATTTGGCCATTTAAAAATAGGCATCGCATTTTTTAAACTGAACTGGTTTGCAAAATACAGGTCTGATCATTCTATTTCTAGGTTTGACTTCTTAAAAAGTCAAACTTTCTAAGTAAAAGAGATAATTTCCCGCTTCTTTTACAAGCACTAAAAAAATATTTGTCATGCTAAAAGTCTCATTTTAACACGCTCTTTTTGTGTGCATGTGTCAGTGTGAGGAGGAGACTACGTCCTCATTTGTACTTACCGTGTAGATGTAGTTCCTCCAGGGTTCACAGAAAAAACACATGTGAAACCTCCCCAGCTACAACACAAACAAAACAATCTGAGCCTTGGTCACAGTGATTTAACGTGTGCATTGACCTGTCTCCGTATGTTTGTCACGTAAACACGAGGAACACGTTTCCAGTTCAATCTCAATGATGTAAAATTGGATTGTTGTCTCTGTTTCGGCAGCTTGTGCGCATTTATTTAATCTTTTTATTATTATTATTCTTTTGGCAACCAAGAGTGCGGTAGAAATGACACAACATATCGCAATGTTCACCCCAAAATATCAGTGTGATTTTTAAATGTTCATCACCAGCCTGATCCCCAAAGTGAAGAATTGTGATGGTAAAAAAAAATGTGTGAGAGCAGTAGCTTGGAGATCCAACAAACTAACACCCTACACAGGGATTTAAAAGCGCTCTGTGGTAAGGCCAATCTCTCATTTCTCTAAAACATTGGTGAATGACTGCTTACAACAAGCGTTTTTACTCTAAAGACTAAAATTGGAGCACCATTGAGGTAGATGTTATGTTTTCTGCTAAGCATGTACCAAATACAGGTATTGGGATGTGTACCAAAGGTTTAAAAAGTTTTTAAAAGCATTGTTTTAAAGCTTTGTGAAAATCTGATACTGAGATTTGTACTCAGTTTTTTTTTTATTTTTTTTTATGTTTACTCACAGGTTGTTATACTGTGAGAATCTCATGCTTGACCCATGCCTGGTCCTAACCAGTATTTTTAGTCTGACTAAAAGCTTTGCCTTCTCTCCCAGAACCTGCAGCCATAATACCTGGTGTTTGTGGCTAAACAGTGTTGCTGTATAACGTATCTGCAGTGAATGGAAGTAGCTGTAAGTCTAATTTTTTGACATAAATTTCACTACTCGGCTTGATTCTGTTAGAACAGTTTTTTTTTTCTTGTTTTATTTATTTATTTTTTTAATAATCGGTTTACATAGAGAATATGCCATCACTGAATTTCATCTCCTGCTAAATTTTCAAAAATTTTATGGGACAGCCTCCTTTAACATTGCTTATCTAATTTGAAAACCTTTTGAAAGAATAATTTGCATAAAAACATAATATTTGGCATTTCACTTATGGTGATATTCAGAATCTGCTTTATAAAGAGTCTTGAAAGAATGCATAAAGCAAGACATTTGTGGTTTAAAAACCTTTTGCTTTTTTTACTCCCCCAGCAGTTTAATAAGAAAACAATGCCAAATTTATTTGTTGTTTTTGGCGTTGATCAAATATTCTGAGCAGATCATCCCACTAAATTAAAGATTATAATGTTAGGGTCTGTTTTGTAGTGTCAAAGCAAAGTTGAATTTATTTGTCATTTTTAATATACTAGCACACAGGTGTTTTGTTTTATTTATGGGTACCAATTTTAAACCCCAATTCCAAGCAAATTAGCTCTTTATGATTAAGTCTCTAAATATACAAAACATATGGAGCAAAGGGTGTGGCTGGAGAGCACTAAATATATTTTTTTTATGAGTCATTATTGCCCGTAACATTTAGCCAAACCAGTTCCAGCACCTCAAAGAGATTATAGCAGTAGATTGGCATGTATTCTTCTGTTGACACTTGTTTGCAAAACTTATTTTGTTGACCAGATCATGCAAGCGGGCTTAAGAGTAAAGAACTGCCTATGTGGAATTATTGACAAATTTGTGTATAAAACCCACAGCTTACATAGCAGGTTATGTCTGGAGATCAAATATTTAAGGGAAGTGTTGCCCCAGACTACATCCTCTTGCATTGTGTGAAAGTCCTTGGGTGGAAGAGATAGTATTGAATCAGCTGACTGTGTTTTCATGTTGCATGTTGCAACAATGCAAATAATAAACTACTGTGATGATTTCAGTATTTAGTATCCTTCTGCATCAAAGAATATCTGTTTTTGGTCTTTTATTTTTAAATGACAAAAAAAAAAACAGCAAAATATCAGAAATATTTCTGAAACTAATTCCTATTCAAGTCATTTAGATTTTTTTTTGTTTTTTTGTAAAGCAAAAAATAAATAAACTTTACATAAAGTAAATGAGAAATGGCTCCTGACTTCACAGTTGTGCAAGCTTTACAAAATTTCACTTCCAACTACTATTAATACCGCGTATGACGTTGCCACCTCCAGTCTGGTGCATGCATTCCCGTCGGTTCTGAAGCAGACCTCCCACTCCAACCATGAAACACCACCCCCACTCGATTTGAAACCTCCTCCTGGACAAAAGCAGTGTCCCTTTAAAAAAAAATACATACGAAATCTATCGTCTTGATCAGATGGCATCTCACTAACTGGAGCTGGATGCCTTGGCGGCCGGTGTCCACATCATGGCTCAGTTCGCCGAGGTCCTGAACCAGGTGAGGTCGGTCCTCACCGTGGCGCTGCCCGGTGAGGTTCACGCTCTGCTGGAGGGTCTGGTGGAAGAGGGGATCATCTCGGAGGCATACAGGAACAGTTTGAATCTGCACTGGCTCAATGATGGCATTGTGCCTAAATTCACGAGCAAACCAGGATGCGTCGAGCTGGATGAGGACTTAAACACTCCAGGATCCGTGGCTCAGTTGGACCTCAACCAAGAACCGATGAGCCGAGTCAGAACAAGCGGATCGAAATCTCTCGCTGGTGACCACAATGTGGAACAAACAGAATCGGTCTCATTAATAGAGGAACCAAACAGCACAAGATTTACCCTGGAGAAGAACAAGTGGCTCCAACATGAAATTCTGCAGCAAAATCAGGAGGAAATGCAGGATTTATTGGAAGAAGTTCTAATGGACATGTCCTACTTCAACCAAGACCCTCTTTCCTATGACTGCACTCTCAGATCCATTGATGAAAAAGCAGAACTGCTGAGCGGTGCAAGGAGTGAGCCTCCTAGTGATAATGAAAGCATAAACATGGGGAATGAGGAAAGTGAGGAGGTGTGGTTACAGCAGCTAGAGGAATCGGCCAGGAGGATAGCTGTTCCTCTGTGGCAGAACTGGGACAGAGGGAGAGGGATGTTGCAGACCCTGCTGCCCTGTGGGCCAAGCAGCTGCTCAATAAGCGACAGGATGATGCTGGAGGGTGAAGCCCAGAGTGTCGTTTTGGACAAGGAGGAGGAAATGGAGCTTGCAGCCGCTTGCAGTTCACTTGACACCTGCGTTGGCGACTTTGAGTGTGAAGAGCTGAGCTTTGCGTGTGACACAGACGCAGGCAGGTCAGAACGAGAAGGGCTTCACTTTTCTACCCTCAGCGGGGTTGCTGTGTTCAATGCGGACGACTTCAGGATCCTTGGAGCGACAAGAAACGCCTCACCTGTTGAAGCCTGCGAAGCAACGGAGGCGGGATACATCACCCAAATACTGGAGGGCAAATTCGACGTTCTGTGTCCAGTTGGCAAGACTGCAGACAAAGTGGATGACCTGTTCTGTTCCACACCAGATGCACCATATCAACAATGTGGAACACAGTCAGGACTGTCTGAAGCCACTTTCAGGGACCTGCTACATTCAGATGTGCCTGAAGACAGCAGAACTGATCTGCAAGATGCCTCTCATTATAGTCTCGCAGAAGGATTTACAGATTACCTAGAAGATGCAGAAATGTATAACCAAGATGGAGAATTCCAAGAAAAGACGGATTTACATTGTGGTAAGTTTGTTCATCATCATCATTTAAAGTATTTGGGTTCAAATTACAGGTAAATGGGACAGCTGAGAGTTTCAACGTTTCGAATCCTGAAAAAAGTGGTTTCGATTTTAACATTCCAGTGTTAGTATGGCTAGATCCTGCAATCCTCTATTCTCTGTGCTCTTGATCTTATTTAAGTGGAAAACCAGGAGTTTTCTGTAAAAGCAATTATAATATTCTAGTACTATCATAATATTCTAGTAGTATATTCTAGTTGGAGAGCTTTTTTCTTTTTTCTCCTCTTGGATATATAGGTACTTTCCATTCCTCCCCTCCTTTTTCCAGAACCGAAAGTCTGCTTTCTGTTGACTTGTTAACCTGCCAGGCAGTTTATTTTTGGTGAACGCCTTGTGGGGATGGTAGAGTTTACTTTCAGTTTCATCTTGCATCAGCGAGTGGTGGGCTATGACTTCTTAGATCCCTTTCAGTTTTATTCAGCTCTTGGATAATCTGTGATTCAAAGCAGACTTTCTGAATTAAACGATTGTAGGGAAGTACTGCAAGGTTTTATCAAAGCCAGTGGCGTTTTAGGAAAGGTCTTCTGAGGACAGTTTAAAAAAAAAAAAAAAAAAAAAAAAAAAGCACATGATATCAACTCTTAGATTTTAACCATAGCAAATCCGGATTTTGTAAAACCTATTAACACTTTTCACTAAACCGGGTTTTTGCAGGGGACCAAGTCCAAATAGTTTTGGCTCATCAAATATTTCCGGCATGCAACTCAGTAATGTGGATACAATCAGCTTTCCCATAAGTCTCCTGCTGTGGTTTTATTTATTCTCAATTGCACATTTTATTGTACACAAATAAATGATAAAGATGTTTTCAGCACTGTTGTAAACATTAAGAGCTTAGAGGCAAAAAGGACACTGCTAAAGGTGGACCGGTATTAGTTTGGGTGATCCAACCCATATAGGGAGTTGTTATCATTGTTGAGCAAGCAGGGCAGGTACTTTCCACGCAACACCTGTGCTTAGTGTTATGTTAGGTCAGATGAACTGTGTGTGTTGGTGGGTTTCTTGCTAGAAATATGATCTTAGGAGTTCAAACATTGGCACCACTGTATCGAGAAGAAAGGAGACAGTTATTTATGATTAATAGTCGTTAAAACCTTTAAATGTTTCCCAGTTTTAAGCCATGTTTTTAAGCGTGTTGCCATGTAACATGAAATGAAACATTGTAATACAATTAGTTAAATAATCTCAGTCTTAGTCGGCCATATTCCTACAACTTCTGGATGATGGATTTAACTGAACTCCAGGGGATGTTCAGTGCCGTAGAAATTTGTTTTGGTATCTTTACCGTGACTAATACTTCTCAATAACCTTTTCTCAGATTTTATTGTTGTTGTTTTGCATTCATGCCATAATTGTAGCCAGGAATGCTGATTAACCAGAGAGTGGACAGGCGTCTTTACCTAGAATGTCTTGAGATACAGTCACTGCATTTTGGCGATCTCCTTTACTAGCACTGACTGGTTGGACCTCTGTTAAATTAGGTCAGTCGTTGTCAATGGAGTGGATGCTTATGTAATCATATGTTTCACATTACATAACTGTATGTTATTATTTTTGCAGAAATTAGTTTTCACTTTGACATTAAATGTGTTATTGTATTTTCTGTCACCTAAGCCAAATTTGATAATGACTGATTTTTTTTAAAAGCAATGAAATGGGTAAAACGGCCAAGGGGGCAGAGGTAACGTTTTTATAGGCTTTACAAATAACAGGTGTTATCAGAAAGATATTTAGCAATCCAATTCATAGCAATGGCTGCTTTGTGGGAGCAGACAGTGGATGATTTACACACTCGAGGAGTCCCTTTCAGAATTGTTTTCAGACATGTTGCAGGGATTTTGAGCAGGAGCTGTCTTTTCCAAGGTCGTTCCATATCATCTTAAGTGGATTTAAGTAAGACATTGACGCAGCCAATCCAAGCTCTTCATTATTTCCATTAACATTTTTTTCAGCCATTTAGTGATAGACTTTCTGTTTTGTTTCAGAACACCGTTTTACCTCGGGGAAAGCCGAGGTGTGTTTGACAATAACACCGAAAAGAGATAGCCATTGTATCCTGCCTGATATCCTGCCCCCAAGGTTTTTAGCTGCCAGTGTGATGATGTCTTTGTTCTGGAATGTTGGGTCTCACTGTACTTAAAATAATAATTTAAAAAAAGGATTTGTAACTCTTTCCACAATAAAGGACAACAATGACTTGAGTTTCACTATAGACTTGGGGACTAATGTGAACTTTTAGCTTGATTTGAGCTTTTTACAATTCTACCGGTTGCACAGGTAATCAAGCCAGGCCATTGAAATTAAAACCAAAATCTATTTACAGTAAATGATTAACAAAGAAGGCAAAACGTTAAGTTGTAATTTTAATAAATAAAGATAATAATCTGAGCGTTACCTGTTATTTTCCTCGGTATCTTTGTCTGTTAAAGTTTGTTTTATGGGGTGAGAAAAAAACTAAACAGAAGAAAGAGGACAAATGTTTTCTCACAGCACTGTGTGCAGTTAATCGACAGAGGGAGGTGTGGCAGCTTTGTTTGTTTTTCCCTCAGGTTTATTAGACTCGGTGCTGATGTATGCATATACCAAACCTGTTTTCAACGGCAAATTAAAGTATAGCTGCACCATGATTTTCTTTCTAGATAGTTATTATTCATTTCTTTTATTTCTTGAGTTCTGTTGCCTCTTGTCTGAGACATAAAAACGAAAGTACGGTTATGCATGTGCACGCAGACGATGCGGTCTTGGCCCACCGTGGTGCAAACCAAGCCCCGCAGCTTGGCGTCCTGGTAAAAGTGAAAGCAAAAGCCCATTCAACTGGCAGATGCTGTTGCGCCTATACGCAGTGGGGCTGCGGGTTATCCGAGGATAGGATAGGCTGTCTGGAGCGTTTGATGTGATGTGTGGCATGAAATATGCCACAACATAGAAGAAAATGCAGCAAAATACACGAGAGAGTTCCGAGGTCCTGAGCAGCGTCCAGGGAGACTCGACAGGTAAATTATTTGTCCTTCATATAACGGGACAGGTTGGGTGCGCATTTTCAACGTGCTTACGCATAGGGTCATAAGACTTAAATATTTTATGCTAATTTTGGGGGGTAATAAAGAGGAAAATATCTTTGCGTGACTTAAGCTTAAGATTATAATGATCACATTAATTTCAGAAGTTTTTTTTAAATTTATTTATTTTTTTTTTTTTACCTCGAATAATCCTAAATGCATAGCCATCATTTATTTTATTGTTAAGCCTGTTTAACTTTAAATCCAGAAGCACTAAAATGCGGACTCTATTGCGCATGTATGTAATCAAATTCTCACTCTGGCATGCACAGAAGCAACAACAATTGAATTGCTGGTCGATGAAAGATTTTATTTATTTATTTATTTATTTATTTATTTATTTATTTATTTATTTATTTCGAACAGACTGAAAAGACAATCAAGAAAACAAACAAAACAAAATAGAATAAAACAAACATAAGAAATAAAAATGTAAAACAAATTATTCTGCCCATGCGGGATGATGGGAAATTCAGAGACCACCTGTGTTTTCTCGTTACAACACAGTCAAGGTGAAACTATAACATGGCGGTCGCAAACTTGCGCGTATCTAGAAAGTTGAGTGTGCACAGAAAGTTTTGGACTTTCCCTTTCAAGGATTTAGCTCTGCTCTGCTCTGCGCATGGCTGATACGAGCAAACAGATGCGACTTTTGCCCCTAAACTATTAAGAGTTTGACTGTCCAACAATCTGCAAACCCACATTTGGAGTTGATGTGTAGCTCTTCACACACTGGCAACGGGTTTTATTGCTACGCAAATTTAAAAAATAAAAAATAAAAGTACACGCAAGTCCCGAAATTGGATAAACATGCACATATTCTTTGATTTGAAAATAATATTTCACGCTAATCAATGAGAAGCAGAAGGTAGAGGGAGATGTAAATAAAGCCTGTTTTCACTTCCTGCTTTTGACATTAATATGTCGTGTGAGTAAACAAACGTGATGCTAAATTCAGAGCCATGCTGGACTGGGCTGTCAGGTAAAACCCCTTGCTTTTGATGAACAACATCTCTGCTAATGACGTCTCTGGGTTGCTGGACATGAAGACCAAATTTGGTTGAGATTTAATGGGGGGGGAAAAAAAAAGAGTGACACGTCTGTACTGCCTACATTTCTCCAACGCCACAAATACTTTTTCTGACCTCACTGTCACATTTTAATTTAGAGATGTGAGCAAAGTTAGAAGTTGTTGCCTACATTGTGTCTCTTTGTTAGGCCATGACCACATGTTTACATCCATGCAATGCAATTTAATAAGGGCAAAAGTAATATCCAAATGTATAGTTATACATTTATAACTATAAATGTATAGTTGAGTATTTTCATGCATTCTGGAGAGAATTATTTTTTTGTATTACACCATTTTCCCATTTCTTTCCTTTTTTTTGTGTTGACTCATAAAAAAAACAATAAAAAAAAAAACAACTCTGACTGAACTTCATGTGGGATGTTGTTTATTGGTGTCACATAAGCACATTTTCTCACAGAAGAATATGGGTAGAATTAAAGAAATTACTTTGAATGGTCTGTTGTTAAGGTGAATATGAAATGTTAGCCATGTCAGGTATGAGTTAGCTCAAGGCTGCTGCAGTTGCTCATCGCTGGTGGCAAAATTGATCACAAAATGATCTGCCCCCACTTTCAAACCCAATATTAAAAGCAAAAAAATAAATAAATAAATAAATAAATAAAAGAATGTCCAACAAACGCATTTCCGTATATTTTTACTATTGACTTATTAGTTCTGAGAAATCAGATCAGCATAAAGCTGCAAAGTGACTCTTTGGTGAAGTGGATATGTGCAGGCTTGACCTCATAATGGTTTTATTCCTAGTCCATTTTCATCCTCTGCTCTTGTTTAATGATTAAGGACTGTTTACACCTCAGGGAATTTTATAAATCATTCTTTAAAAAGGAGATGCAGCAAAGCTTTGCTTATTCCAATCAGGGGAAGTTTCTGCGTTTTAATTTTCAGGATGGCATGCTGTCCATGAAAAGGACAAAAATGTCTGTGATGGTGGGGAAGTTCAAGAGAGGACTTATTATGTCATAAAGTCTGTTAACGAAATGTTTGTGCAGCTTTCAAATTACATATTCAATAGAAGATAGGTCACGATTTCAAGATAACGGCGGTAACTCCAAGTTCTACATGCACCAGTGAATTCTGGGTAACTGTATGTGCCATCAATGAATTGTACGTTGAAGAAAAAGCATATTGCCTTACAAGACAACATCTTTTAGCCAATATTAAAAGGTCACATACGCAGTTTGGTGAAGATGATGAGAACCTCAGACAGTTTGATGAAGCGTGTCTAAAACTTGACCACAAAATTCACGTTTGAATGTCGTCTTTGCATTCATTTAAAGAAGAGTGATCATTTTCCGTCGCAGCTGTTATTTTGTCGTTAAACAGAGTCTCCTTTAGGGCATCGTGTGGCACAGTGGGTTGAGGTCGCAGACCTCAACTCAGCCTTCTGTGTTTCCTTTGCCACATATCTTCGCTCTAATCCCCTCTCTGTCCTCTTCGTGCCTGATTGCTAGTAAATAAAGGTGACTAATGCTGAAAATATTCTTAAAACCAAAACAAAGTGACTCTCCTCTGATCAGTCATTGTGTATGCCAGGCCATTGTTTTGTTTTGGCTGGGATTTCTTTTTTCTATAATATGGGGGGGGTTTTGATTTCCATATAGATAAGGCACTAACTGAGACTGGCATTTTATAGCTTACCTGTCCTGGCATGCCTTATAGTCTTCTATCCAAGTTTCAAAGATCACCTGTTCTGTGTGATCTTTATAGCAAAGTGTGGGTGTGTTTTGGCTTTGTACTGGCTAAATCGAAAGGCAAAGTTCAAGGTGAGATCGAGATAAACAGGAATTGAAAAAAAAACAAAATACCCTGGAGGCTTCATTTCGTTTCCAATAGGCACATTCGGATATTTTCAAACAAACGCCTATAAGCGCACAGTCGTGGCCGTAGACAATCGAGGTCTCTTGAAGTTGGGGTGAGTTTCTGCTTCCGAATAATTCTTGGCCAGAGTTGGACGTTGTTTTCGCTTTTCATTTATCAATAAAATGAAGAATTTGTCTTTCAAATTTCAGCTGGGTGGATCTTCGGCGCAGCCTTACCACAGTGCAATTTTAGGCATGTAGGACACAATTGAAAATGTATTGGTATTTAATAAATACTGTTGTATTTATTTAAATTTTGGTACTTTCCTGAATCCCGTCATTACTTGTGCTCCAGCCTCCTCTTTTATTCCCAGCTGACTTTCCAAACATCCTTTAGTGTCCAAACGGGGATTCACAGTCTTTTTATTTTCAGTCTGTCCTTCATTAACCTCTTCATTGCCAATGTCGTCATATTTAGTGCTGTGAAGAAGCATTTGTGTCCCACTACACTCCCTTGGCTTTTGCTTTTTTGTCACATTTAAATGTTTCAGATCATCAAACGGATTATTTATGAGACAAAGATAATCTGATTTCAGCTATTCAGTCTACCCCAATGTAGAAATATGAAAATGTCCAATGTGTAAAAGAATTGATTTAGTAAGGGAGGCTCCACGGCGACTGGTGGAAAGGCCCACCACTGCTCCATATTTTCTCCATATCTGGACAATGAATCCTCGGTTTGGTTGCAAATTCTTAGAAATGGGTGTGTAAGAAATTAGGCCAAGCTGTGGTAATACAATCATACAGAAGTGTTCAGATTTGTCTGTAATGCAGATAATAAGCTGAGTTAATACACTTTAATGCATAAATTGCATTGCACCTTTTTGTGAAGAGGCTTGAGTATGTCTGTAGTTATTTTCTGTTGGAAATATTTCTTACTTATCAATATGGCCGTTCTCAAAGATAGAAAGAAAAAGAAGAGACCGGTCCCACTGGTTGGTGGCGGTTAGCAGAGCTGGTTTTCTCAATAAAGTGAGTAGAGAATTGCATCGTTGTCATCCAGAAATAGTTCATGTGAGAAAATGAGCTCAGCCAAACCTGTCTGTTAAAGCGTCTTTTGTAATGTTTTTAATTGGCAGACTTACTCATCAGCCTTTGTGTTTTTCTTATTACTTCTGTGTTTTGGTTGTTAGATGCCAAGATGCAAGAAAACGACCAGGATTCCTCGGGCCTGTTGGATTTGGGTTTGTAGTTTTGATTCTTTTCCACCAGTGCTTTACAATATGTCTCCTCCTTTTTACATTAAAACACTCATTATCAAAAATTATGGTTTCAGGTCATATAGCAGACCATTGCTGGGATGATGAATATTTACGTAAGTAGTAAACGTTGACGCTTTGTGGCTTACCTTATCAATTCTGCCCAATTTTTGAAAATAATTATATTAATAATTATTTATTTGCAGTTTCTCAAATCTTCAGTTTCTCAAATCTGCTCTTCAGTCAAGATCTGGGGCCTGACTGCCTTGATGAAATCACCCGAAACAGTGAGCATCTATTTTGGTTATTGTCTTGTATATAAAAAAATAAAAGCAAAAACAAAAAGCCCCCAAAAAAGAAAAGAATTGAGCCATTAACTCTTATGATGTGGTTGAGTTCAATATGTGATATTGAACTCAAGCATAAATAAATTTTAGTTTGTCATGGACACTGCCATGGGGTCTTTTACTTCATATAAGGAATTAAAATTTTTATTATTATTTTTGTGTGGGTTATTATCTTTCACTTGTGTTTCTGGCTGCTGCCAGAAACAAACACCCTTTGCACCAATTCCCGCTTTGAGTCTTCCAAATTCTCTAGAAACGATACACTTCTTAGCCGTCTTCTTCAGATCCCTTCTGAAAAGGCATGATAAAAACAGCCGTTCCGTCTACTGTGTCTGCTAGCCGCTTCGGTGACTTTTACACTTCCTCTTCTGTGCTCTGCAGGTGACACTCCTGTGGCACTGGAGGCCTCTGATACCGCTAACCACAACGAGCAGAGAGAGCAGTGGAAGCCATCGGACAAAATAAAGCCTAAGAGAAAAAGACAGAGAGGTTAAGAGAGCTCAAGTTTGGCTGTTCAGCAGGCCTGTCTGTAGTGTTTGCTCGTTTACATCTTAAATCTCTCTCTTCCAGATGCCCTGTCCACGCAGTGCACCAATGGAGACTCCAGAGTGAAAAGGCAAAAAGCAACAGGTGACAGATTTCGTTGGTTGCTTGTGATTCTTTGTCTTTTGAGAAATGTTCACGTAAATATGCACACGGTCAAATAAATCGACTCATTGCGCATGGTGACACCCTACGTCTATCTTGATGTTTTATTTCTAATCAGTTATCATCTTTACAGTCAGTCAGATTATTCCAAAGTTCAGATTACTATGTTACGAATAAGTTGGGCAACGACCATATTTTTTTCTGCCCTTCTGTTGGTTGATAATAGGATAAACTTGACCTAGTAAGAATCAGACTTAGGCATAATTCCACGTTCTGTGGCCTCTAAGTCATTATATAGTTTTATGATATAACGACTTAGTGGCCTACTTTCTAATCAATTACAAATAAATAACCATAAAATCACGGTCGCCAGGTAGACTGATGGCAACCATCTTTCTATCTGGTCATAGTGAATGAAAATAACGTCCTATTCAGTACAGGATGGCTGATATAAATTCAGGCTGATTCTGAAATCATTTTATGAAACAAATAATATACTTTTCCTGTTGACAGTTTACATGTACTTAATCTGTAATGTGACACTTCATTACTTTTTATATTGAAGGTGTTGCTGCAGTGCTAAAAAAAAATTCAGCTTGCATCGCTAGTAGCAGTTAGCAAGGTTGCCAAGCACACCAACTCCACTATTTTTCAGCTAAAACACAGTTAAAAATAAAAGTCAGAATGTTTGAATTTACATTGTATGACTTTAGTTTATAATCAGCAATACTTTCCAGTTTAGCAAACCTCATATCATAGTTTGCGAAGTGAAGAAACTCTCTTGGTGAAAGGCTAACAGCTAGTACTTAGCCAGGCTTCTTTAGCTGATTTTAGCAATTTCAAAACAAGTCAAACTTTAAATGTTAACATCTACGCTATTAACAAGTATCAAACTCTTTTTCAAGAGGCTGTTGCTAAGTTCTCTTAACCATAAAAAAATAAATGAAGTTACGCTAGTTGATCTTGTCAGCTGTGTAAATACACCTCTTAGACTGAGGCTCGTCAGTCTACTGTAAAAGCAAACACAAAAGTTTGGATGTTATTTGGATGTTAGATGCAGCCTATCCCATGGATATGAACATGTTCAATTGGTTGGGTCATACTCCTCTGACATCTGGAATGATGTCATTTCCAGAATGATGTCATTTCCAGAATGTTCTCATTCTGGAAATGACATCATTCCAGATGGAGTGTTGTACTTGCTGCTGGTTCGCTGTTGTCTACCTCAGTTCATAGGGTTTTTCCAATCACCTCTGCTGAACATCTCTTTTGAATAATTTCTGTTTTAAGTCAAAAATAATGTTCTTAAAAACCTATCACTTGATTTGATGTAAATAAGTGATACCAAACTACTATTAAAGACAATTCAGGTGGCAACAGTCACACTTAGACCACAATTTATTTGGAGATTTATTTTGTTAGTCTGCAGCTGGCTAATCCCCCTGTGTTTTTTACAGAACCACCAAAAACCCAGGAAGAAACTGCTGAGCCACCTGCCATTCATGGTGAGTTTCTCATAGCAACT
Source organism: Poecilia latipinna (assembly GCF_001443285.1). Classification (NCBI taxonomy): domain Eukaryota; kingdom Metazoa; phylum Chordata; class Actinopteri; order Cyprinodontiformes; family Poeciliidae; genus Poecilia; species Poecilia latipinna. Next base: position 415,331 of record NW_015112865.1, on the reverse strand, counting down.
GAAATTATTTTGAAGGGAACTACATGCATTTCAGCGAATGGATATCCGCTACGCAGCACAGCCAAAAAACTAAAACTGTTTCCGCCACAGTTTTTTTTTTAGAACGTACATAATAAACCATCAAAACTTGATGTGACCTAGATTTCACGGGTCACATGAGCAGGTCACATCTATTCTGCAAAGGAGGTACATGTTGTTTATCTGGGATACTGAAGGCTTAAAGGACTTCTACTCTATGTGACTTGGGTTGTGAAGACAAAGAAAAAGGAAGTTTATTTTGTGATCTGAGATGTGATAAATCAAAAGAAGAACTCTTCCACTGCTCGACTTCCTCTATGTTATTTCAGTTGTACGTGTTAGCATGATGTTAACAGTTTTAGGTGGTAATGGACGTTTTGCTTCTATAACCCTCAAGCTTATAAAGATGACTTTATCTGATCGCAGTGCACCTTTAGTGCAGTGCTCTAGCATATTTTTTTTCTTTGTTGTGAAATTGGAATATAAATCCCATGTTTCTTGTCATAAGCCTGCAGCCTGGGGAGGCTTTCTGCCCTCCCACACTGAACAAAACCTGTTCGTAGAAAACGGTAACAATCTCACCTGGTGTCGTTTTGCAGATGCCGAAGCAGTGTCAGTTCCAGCAGAGTCTGTGGGATGCCTTCCCACCACTCCTCCGGGCAACCTGCTCATGTTCCCGCCTCAGTCAGCTAATTCCATTCCCATTCAGTTCATCACAATCCCAGACCCATCTGCTTATAAGGTGGTCCAGCTATCCTCCTCCCCGCCTCCGCTTATTAGGCTCCCGCTCCCGAACACGGCTGCTACGCCAACGTACATCTTCGGTGAGTAAATCTGTGAAATAATCCTGCATGTAAGGTCCAATAGTTAAGTTTATAGTGTTCAGTTTTAGTTGTAGCCAAACAACACTGGCTGGCTGTAAATTTTGCTCACGTTTTGCTGTGATCCTCAAACACAGAACTGAACCGGAACATTATTGTCAACATAGTGGATCTATTTATAGATCTCTGATTTGTAGCCAAAACACTTCTGACCAGCCAGGATGTGGACAAAAAAAACATATAAAGATATCCTTGAGTGTCTATTGCTGGGATTTTAACAATGGAGCCTCTGGATCAGAGTTTCTGAAAGTTGGGTCAGAGCGCAACAGAGGGCTGCAAATACTAAGACCTAAAGATAATATTCACATATTTGTTATAATTTTCACAAATGATTAGGCAAATTAGTAGAATGCATGCAAAAAAAATTCAGCTTTTTATCCTTACAGATTGCTGTTTTTTAATTTGGATCACTTGCAATGTAAGAAGAAGTCAGAGCCAAAACAATAAGATCATGTTTCATTTGAATGTTTCATAACAACAAACCCGCACCCTTTTATGGCTTCCCAGCAAAACTTCATACAAGTAGAGCAACATTATTCAATTCACCTGCCAGGCACTGCCCAAGCATTGATACCATTCAAACGTTTTTCACATTTTGTCATGTGACAACAATACATAAAGACCTTATGTAATAGACCAGAACAAAACAGTGCACAGCTGTGAAGTGGAAGAAAATGCATAAATGGAAAACTGTGTCGTACACATATAGCTCTTCGTACTGCTATACCCTTAAATATAAATTCCATCTCAAACATTTACTTTCAGAAGTTGCCTACTCAAAAGCAAGTGTAATTTAATTCCATTATAAATACAGTTCATCCGTAAAAGGCGTTAGACGTTTGCTAGAGGACATTAGAGGGCAAACAGCCTCATGCAGCAGACAGGTCAGGGCTAAAGCTTTGGAGACATTTAAAGCAGCGATATTTCACAGAATGCAGTTCAGTCTGTCATCCCAAAACAGAAAGAGTACTACTACCGAGACACGCTCGAGCCTCTTTTGATAGGCAGCGTAACGTTGATCAGAGAAGTGTCCACTGACCCGAGATCCTCAGAACGTTGACAAAACACATATCCATGCAGCACTCAACAAATCTGAGAAAAAGAGTCCAGCAATGAACTTTGTGGGCTAAATACTGTGTGGCGGAAAGATTGTAATGCACATCAACCAAAACACACCATAAACAACGGTAATGGAAGCATGTTGATGGTAGGACTGATTGGGATAAATCACCGTAGAAAATCACAAAGACCCTATGCAACTAGAGCTGCAAGTGAATTTATTTCAAAGCATATTCATGTACTAAAATGGCCAAATCACAGTCTGTGCTTAAATCTAATCTGGAATCTGTCACATAGCTTAAAAACTGATGTTCACAAACACTAACCTTCTAAATCGATCCCTGGTAAATCTGGAACCGATTACCTAGTAACATGACAGTTCAAAGAGATATTTTCACTAGATAAGGTTTTCATTCATATTATACCAGTTACGATATTCACACGTCTGACTCAACTGAACAGGAAATATCTGAGAGATTTCACCAGTCATAGAGCATGTTGCTCACTTTGACCACAAGCTAAACAAATAAGTAGAAACTGTACATGTCAACACAAACTTCTTACAACTGCACCCAAAGTTTAAAGAAAAGATGTGAAAAATGATCACTTTATGGGCTTGATGCAAACATCCCATTTGTCATTCATAATAGATGTGGATGTTTTTAACATACTTTTGTCTTTAGCCGTCTCAAATTCATCAGATGAATGTTAGGCAGCTGTTTGCAGTGAATAACCGCTGTCTTCTCTAATCCTGCTTCCCGTCAGTTCCTAATCCCTCCCCGACCCGCAAACGCCAGGTTCCACCCCTCTCTCCAGGTGAGCATTGCTTTTTATCTTAATCTTGGGATTAATCTTGAGACATTCATGTGCCTTTGTGTAAATATTAATCCGTCTGTGTGATTTTTCTCTTGCGTTTGTAGCGGACGGTGCAGTGGCGCCCTTCCTGATGAGTTCAATCCAGCCAGGTTCCATGTCGGACACAGCCAGCAAAGTCACGACCCCCCCTGCAGCTCCTCTGTCCCCCACAAACGGTAAGCTTGAGTGTGTTTCTCAGACCCTCAGTACATGCTGGGTAATTTTTTTTTTTTTTTCCCTTTCTACAACATAAAAACAACACAACTTATTTCATTTCAGAGGTATCCCCATGTAAGGAGTCGCCAAAGTCCCCTGTGGTTGTGGAAATCCCCCGTAAGTCTGCTTCTGCAACTTTCTCTCATTGCTCCCCACAATTATTATGCCTTGTTGAATAAATTGGCATTGGCTTCACTTGTTTTTCCTCTGCAGAGGCTGTGAAGGACTACATCCAGCAGTCAAAAATACACATGAGTCAGGTCTGCCAGGATATGGAGGCAGGCCTGAGGATGAACGCCCATTACGTGAACGTGAGTGTGAGCCAGAGAGAGATCGCTCGCGCTGGGAAAAACACGAACAGATGTCTGGACAAGGAGCTCATCATAACTGGAGACATCGACCGCCAGAAGAACTCCATGGGACAGAGTCAGGTAAGCGTGTTTCTTTTATAGACTAGTAATTTAGGGAAAAAAAACAAAACTGTGAATTGTGACCATGACAAAAGAAAAATCATTGAGGAGCTGGACATTATGGCTTAAAAAAATGAAGTAAGTAAGTGTAGTGGGATCCAGCCTACTGTCACAGATTCGCCTCGTAGCAGATTTTACTATGGAACATAATTCCAGATGAGTGGAAAATTTGCGTATTTTTTCATTTAAATATTCTAAAGAAAATACATCTTGCAGTGCTGGAATACATAGGTGCAATGCTACTTGAGAAGCCAATGGCTGCTGATTACAAAGCAACCAATCCAGGAGTGCCGTTCATTGGCTGTACCCTCAAGAGCGGCGATAAGCAGGAGAAGGTCTTCTGCTAAGACGGTGCGCATTTATGCATATTGGAGTATATTTGATAAAGTATGAGTAACAGTAGTAGACTCTTCAAGTATTAGCAGAAAAATAAATACCTACCTGAAACTTAAAATGATCAGTAAGCCTGCAGGAGAGAGCTTGGAAACCTGAGTGAGCTCTTGCAGCAGGTTGACTCACAAGAAACATGATTTAAGAGATGCAGCAGTAATAAATTCATTGTATCTAAATGGTAGCAAAATGCAATAAATTCCCCAAGCGTGCTGCACTTACAGCAAGGATTAGGTGTGAGCAAATTCAGGAAGTTGCAAAATAAAACCGTAGAGTTGGCACAAGAAAGAGATCGCCCTTATGAGCCAGAAAGGGTCAGGCCGAAGTCAAACAGTTGACGCTTGGTCACATAGTTGTGGGATATTTGTTTTCGCACACACCCTTCCAGGTCCACAAAGCACACTGAGTCAAACTCCTGGGAAACCTCTTTTTGCAGTGTGTCGTGGTGTTTTTGCGCAGTTTACAGTGGCATTGAAATACATCGACAGGTACAATATGGAAAGAAAAGACTGTTTACAAGCTCACAAGTTTGGAGGAGGAGGAAATAAGGACTGACGAGCTGCAAGATCTCATTTTTACTTTTCCACACTCTCTGGCATTTCCTCTTTAAAACTATCCCTCGTGCTCTCGGGCCAAAAATAAAAAAACTGTTCCTGGAAGTTGAGTTCTCTGAATGTTTTTCACATAAACAAACACGACTACCAAATTCTAACCGATCACACAATAACTCTGCACCCAGAGAGGGACGACGAAAAGTTGTGCAACTGGTGCAATTGCGACAATGAGAACCAACCCACGTCACTTTGTTCCTTTGACTAAACGAATGTGTGTTTGTCTTTTTTCAGATCTTTGACAGCCTGAATGGGAAACGCTACAACGTGCTGTTTGGCAATGCTGGCATGGGGAAAACAACCGTGATCAAGAAGCTGTGTCTCGACTGGTCCATAGACTGCATCCCCCAGTTTGACTTTGTCTTTCTATTAGACGGCAAACAGCTCGCTTTAACGGAGCCCGTCCACAGCCTCCAGACGCTGCTGCTCAGTCAGTCCTCCTTCGCTCCACGCTGCGCGGACCCTGATGGGGTTTACGCTCAGATCCTCGCAGCTCCTAAACGGGTGCTTATCGTTTTCGATGGGTTTGACGAGCTGCGGCACTACGAAGTCCTGCTCCAAACTCAGAAGAAGGAGTTGGTAGCCTCGCTGCAAAAAGACAGCAAAGCCCAGGCCTTCACGGTGAAGCAGCTGTTCTCCAGCATCCTTCAGAGGGTCCTGCTTCCAGGCTGCACGCTCCTCCTCGCCACCCGCCCGAGAGGCACGGCCAGCCAGTTGCTCCGGCGCGCGGACAGCTTTCTGGAGGTCTGCGGCTTCACTCCAGCGAACGTGGAGACGTACGTCTCCCAATATTTTTCCGATCCTGGACTTAGGGAATCTGCTTTGGACTTCTTAAAAAGCAGCAGCTACCTGAACCTCCTCTGCTGGAACCCGGCTCTCTGCCACTTGGTGTGCGCAGCTTTGGAACAGTGCAAAAGCGAGGCTGCCTTACCAAGAACATTAACTGCACTCTGTCACAAGGTGCTCTGCTTGAAAATGGAAAAAGACAGAGGAAGCACAGAGTCACTTCCTGAGGCCAATAAAATGAACACAGTTGAACCCATGGAAAATACAGACATTTCTAGCAATTCTCAGGGGAGGAGAGTACAGAAAAATAATCGCACAAGGCCCAGAGCGGTAGCGTGCGCTGCTTCTGGTAACCAAAGAGCAAGGAGGACGAAGGGACAGAAGAAACTGGTTGAGGAGAACGTGTGCGAGGACACCATCAGATCAGAGCTGCTGTCCCAGCTTTGCTCTATAGCCTGGGAGGGGGTGAAATCCAACTCATCTGTTGTTCCCAAAGGACGAACTGTCTCCACCCAACTCAGAGCCTTCAGCTTGAGGACGGGCCTGCTGCTTTCTCAGTCCCTCATGAGAAGGACGCCCTCCAAAGGAGAGGAGACGGAGGGAGGAGGACAAGTTAACAAAGGGATAGAAAAAGTAGAGAAGGAAGAGAACAGAGAAAAGGGAGGAAACCCACAAACGTCTGATGAATGTGAAGATGGGATCCTGTTGTGGGCTAATCCTTTCCTTCAGAGTTACATGGCTGCTGTCCATTTGTCTTTGTCAAGGTAACAAGGAACTCTGGCCATAAAAATAAAAATTTGTCACCCACAGGCCTCTGCCGTTATTTTCATCTCTCACTATTTTCCTTTTACTTTCAGTTCTGTTTCTTCATTTCCCTCACCCAGTTCAATGTTTGTCTCTGCCCAGGACTGTGACAGACCACTCCTTTCTCCAGACCTTGCCTTTCCAGATGGGAGCCAAAGGCCGACGGAAACCACAGAGGGAGGAGATGGAGCTGACGCAGCGGATCGCCGCAGGCCTCCTGTTCCACAACAGGACAGAGCTACAGAGTCTTCATTCATACTCGGAAACGGTCTTCAGGGACATGGTTGCCAGTAAGCAGGCTTTGGTGATGAAACACCTGGAAGGTCTGTGCTTTGGGGATTTGAGTTCAGCTCAGATCCTGGAGGCGTGCAACTACGTCTACGAAGCAAGTTTCACGCACCAAGAGAGCGGGACGGACACCAGTGCCAAAATGCTGACCCATCTGGCATCAAATCTCCCTGAACTCCTAACATTTCGGGGCGTTCCCCTCAACCCGCCAGATGTGTTCACAGTGCAAAACGCGCGCAGGGCGGGCGGGGCTGAGGGCAGGAGCTTCTGTTTGGATCTGGAAGACTCTGGGATACAGATCTGTGGACTTAGGACGTTAGTGGCCCTCAGCAACATCAACACATACAGGTAAAACTAACTTCTTCCCAAAATGATTCAAAATGACCAATTCAAGAAGTGAAATCATTATAATTTGTGTAGTCCCACACTTTTCAAATTGCAGTGTTTTGAAACTCAGTGTCTCTCAGGGGAACTTTTGGAATTAGTTATTTGTAAGCTTCATAAGCAAACGTCTGAAAATCAGCCACTGTCCTCTCCTGCTCTCACATGAGAGAGGTTTGACCTGATAGACCGGCCCACCGGGTCACGTCTGCACGTCTGCAGTTAGCAATAGTCGCCTCACTCTTGCCAACTCAGCAACTTTCTTGCTTTATTTAGCGACATTTCAGAAAAAAAAATTGTTATAGGCCAAAATCAGAATCATCGGGTCAGAATTTTTAAAGATGGGCAATCAGTGACCGGCCAAAAAAACTGCAATCGGTGCACCGCTATATTAGATTTCAATTAAGAGGGATGCAGATAATGTTACATCCAGAATTTAAAAGGAGAATCCAGAGCATCGCTACCACCATGCTAGGCTAAAGAGTCTCACAAAACGGTTGCAGCTTGCTTTTTCTTTGACCCGCTTCACAATATCGTCTCAGCCATTAACTTCTTCAGCTTAGATTTGAAGTTTAGTAGAAACAGAGGCAGATACAGGACTGTGGGAATGGTTATGATGGGATCTGCAGAGCCCACATATACATCATCATTGTTTTTCATAAGTACAAAGTTGTTTTAATGTCTGCTTTGATTCAAGTTTTATTATTCTAGCTTGTCCCGAAAATGTGCACGGTAAATGCAAATGCAGCATAAAATGTTAATGTTCAAAAAATAGTTAGGTTAATGAGGACAGGGGTGATGTTTCATCCAAAACTTTCAGTTCAAAGCACTAGCAGTAACAAGTCAAAGCAAATAGCAAACATAGATCAAATGTATGTTTTAGTTTTATTTACCTCCTGTGGCTGAACTTGAAATTACATTAAATCCAAAGTTCCTACATACCAAGTCGAAATAGTTTAATGAAATGCTAACTACCGTTAGCAATACAAGCTAACGATATACTGTAGCAGGCAAAGTACTGCTTGAAAGTATTAACTGCTTGACGTGATGACAGAATACCACAGCTGTCATAGCATTTAATTTGATTGGTTTTTGAGGTTAGGTTGAGAGAAAATCTTTCCATTTGATAGAAGTCCTGAGAAATATCTTCGAATTTGGACTTTACCAGATTGCTTTGATTCTCTGGCCATTTTTGTATCTCCGTAAAAAAAAAAAAAAAAAACATGACAAACGGATGACGTTTAAGGAAAGTTCTGCCACTCTGTAAGCACTACCACGCTGTACAGTAGTGCTTATAAAAATGTGTATTTGATAGGAGGAAACACATTTATGATTAAAAAAAAAAAAAAAGGGGTGAAGATGCAGCACAATTTTGCCACGGCTGTGCGGTTGCCGTACACAGGAGGAGCATGCTAGTATTTCCTGCCTGCGACAGAAGCTGAAAAAAACCACAAACGTCATATTAAAAGAAACGTGCTTCTGGATCTGTACAGATGTAAAACCGGATTCTGTGCTTTTCCTCTTTCGGTAGAGGTAGATGCTTAAACGGGGGCATACTCACAGGACAAAGGAGAAAAATAAAAGTTGCCTCATCTGTCTCTAGCTTTCTAACGCCGATCTGTCACAGCCCAAGGATGCGTGCAGAACTGAAAAACTGTGTGATGGTGCAGAAAGCCGCTGCAACTTGCATGAGGAATTGAAAACGGCTTTGTACAATATCTGTGTCTCTAGATGAGAAGAATGCAACAAAAAATAGAATAAACCATTTGGTAGCTTAGAAGATTCTAAGATAAACATCTGACAAATTTAGACATTTGGACTCAAGAAGGCCTCAGTAAGTTGAGGACACTGTAAATCTGCATTTTCGATATATTTGTGTTGAATTCAGATAGTACTGTGTTAACGTGTAAAAATCCATCAGTAAGGTATTTGTTCTAGCTGGAGTCGATAGCTATATTTAATGCTTGAAACACGTGTCTGCACACCGATAGGTACAGTCAGATTACCTCAGTCTGACACATTTTGTCCGAAGCCACAAAACTACTTATCACCTAAAAAACATCTGACTTGGAGGGTTATGGTTCTCTGATTCTCTTTGAGGCCAAAGAAAGGATCGAATAAAGAGCTGCAGCTGCCACGGATATCTCTTTGACATCGTTCAAGACGCAGACGAGCTGTGTTTGAGTAAAACCCACATGAATGTTGGGATCCTAGGTTTCTGATACGATCACTGCAGCAGGAGGGAAATTCTGGATGTTTTTGTGTTTGCACACTCGCATGCTGTTGCAGCAACTGTATCTAGGACATTTTGAGTTTGCAAGCTATTGCATAGATTGTCTGGTACGTCCCGGTTGAGCCTCCAAAATTGTTGCAACATAAATTCCAGTAATGATGCAGACTCAACCCAAATTGGTTGATGTTAATAATCTAAAAGAAAATGAAGAAGAACTTTGGGACAGTATGTCAGAATGCAATTATATTAATTTTTCAATGTTTAGATGAGTGAATTCTCTGTTTGGGTAATTCTATGCTTTGCTTTACTCTGGGAAATAGTTGCTTTTGACTTGGACGATAACTTGTCTAGTTTGTGTTTTTGTTGTGCCGTCAAGTTGAATCAAGCGTGTGTACATGTATAAAACGGAGCCTGCGCGTTCCTTAGGGCCTGCATAGCAGACGTCGTCACCCTGTGGGAGGAGCTGGAGAAGAGGAGCGACGAGGGTCTCCTGCAAGGAGCGGTGTCCAAGTTCAAGATCCATCCTCTGAAAGCCACTCAGGTCTGTCACATAGAGCACCTGGAAAGGCTCGTCAGCATACACACCAGCAAGAGGCTCTCAGACAGGTGGGGTGCAAAAGACACACACGGAGATCAATGCACATTTAAAACGTTCAGTGTTTGATTCATTTTTATACTTAACTGCAGCTCCGACCAATCAAATTCCCTCCTGGCAGAAGGGGTGCCAGCAGTCAAAGAGCTGTACAAGCTGGAGTTTGAGTGAGTAACTTGGAAATATAACTCTGTGATGTAATTGGAACAGGACTGGAGAAAAATAGTGAAAGTAATACAAATAAAAATCGTATTGATGTCATCCTGATGGTGACAGTAACAGTCGCTCTTCTTTAAAGGCTTGACCCAGAAAACAGTCCCTTGGCTCTTCCCAAACTGTGGGACCTTCTCCCCGGGCTCCATAACCTGCAGCACTTGGAGTAAGTACACATATCCCTCCATTTCAAGTCGCCTCCTCACACAAAACACTCTTCTAACGATCCCTTCGTCAAACGTCCTACAGCGTGGAAAACAGTAAGATCGGAGACAAAGGAGCAGAGAAACTGGCAAATGCGTTAGTCTCTCTTCACTCACTGGAAGTACTGAAGTGAGTCCATGTCTATCCCTTTCCTTCTTCCTTTTTAATGTTCTAAGCTAAACAAGCTCGTTGTTTTCAGTTTGTCCGAGAACTGCATAGGCGACCAGGGAGTGAAGAAGCTAGCCCTCGCCTTGAAGGACCTGCCCAAGCTGCACTGTCTGAGGTCTGCACATTATCTTGCATATTAACGAGTGCCTACACAAACATCTATAAGTGGCATCTTGTTTTTGAACCACAAAATTTCACTTCCATCTTTGTGGTCTCCAGTCTGTACAGTAACGTGATTTCCGACGAAGGGGCAGAGAGTTTAGCAGCTGTGCTCCCACACATGGCTTCGCTTACAGACCTCGAGTAAGTTTTCCGTCCCTTTCTGACGTCAGAAATGTTAACGCACAGGACAACTTATGGAAGTTTTGCTACGTGTGAAATGCAAAGCATACGGAGCTGTTTGGGCAGCTTATATTTTTAGATAGTTTGATGAATAAGGAAGGAACTGAATCCAGTGATTTCTGCACTCTGACTGAATGTAATTTGCATATGAAGCACTTGCATTCGGTTTTAAAAAATAAATCACATTATTTTCAGATAATATGCAAATAAAAAATTCTGAAAAGCAACAGTAATCTTTCCCTGTTAATTATTTAATTAGTGAGACAATTTATGCTTTCGCTTACACACATAACAAATTTTTTTGTATTTGTAAATTTTATTGAGATTTAGCTGTTTTTCTAAGAAAAATGGCTAAAAATTTAATTTATATTTCAACATCTCAATGGCAGCAAATATGCCCCTACAAAGTTATGATTTGGTGAGGCTGAGTACAAATGTATGCCGCACTTTTCAGATTTTTTGGTGTAAAAAAAAAAAAAACTTGAAAACAATTCTTTGCCATTCTTCCTCCACTTCAAGAGTTTACACAACTTTTTATTTGCAACAAGTGAAAATGACGTTTGAACATGTGAACAACTTTTGCCTGAAAGATTTCAAGAAGCATCGTGTGTAAAAAAAAAAGTATTTTTGCTCTTTTAGGTCAGATGTTCCATGTTAATTAACAAGCTTTGTGTTTCCCTGTTTGTTCTCATTTGACAGCATTAAATATAACAAGATGACGGATATTGGAGCACAAAGTTTGGGAGCCAGTTTGAGAAAGTGCTCTAAAGTTAAGACTTTGAGGTGAGTCACGTTACTAAACATCACAAGTTTTTTTTTTTTTTTTATGCCCTTAACTCTGTTTGTCTGATCTCATCCCAGGATGTGGAACCAGTGTATCCCATATGGAGTTTTTGAGAGACTTAAGCAACAGGACAGCCGCATCCTCTGGCAATAATATGGTCCTTTAAAAAAAAGAAAAAAAAAAAGTTCTACCTTGCACTGAATTAATCTGTCCTATGTATTCATGTGAACACTACCCTTTCAGTGTTCGAAAGCCTTTAAATCATGACATTAAGAGCATGTGAAGATTTGCACTACAATAATTAGCTGCTGTTCAGCTCTTCAGGTAAAGATTCTAACTATTCTTTAAAGGAGGATTAATACTTCCACACCACTCAGGATCACCTGTGTGGAATGCTTTATATAAACCTTGCACAATTTTATATCATCTACATGGAAAAGCTGTTGTTTTTTGTTGTTGTTTTTTTACAATCATCAATGTAAATTTTTGTGTGTTTTTATGTGTTTGTTTTTTTCTGGTTGTGAGCTACAAGCTCATACCCTGGTTACTTTCATACATATACTTCTTTTAATTGTGGTGTCACATGTTTATTTTTTCTACTAAATGCTTGAGGTTATTAAAAAACCTCCCTTCTATACTTCCTCTCCTACGAGTTTCTGTTCCCTGTTTGTACACAGACTGACCTTTCAGACAGGAGTGCTGCCTGCAGCTCTGTGTTTTTACGCGTTACACGGTCTCTTGATACTGCTAACGTCTGTCGCATTAGCAGTTGAACACAGTTGTGTTTGGATGAAATGTTACAAATGTGGAGCGAAATCTCAATGTTGGCCTGTGTGAATGGTGCTAACCTCTCTCCTGGAATGACACTCCAACTACAACATAAATGGATATGAAAACTGGAGCAAGTTGTGCTTTCATTTTTACACATGTAAACACATACTTATCTATATGTATTTTTATTTATTTATTCATCTTTTTCTCATCCAACTCTAGCTATTGTACACATTTATTCCCTCCGGTACATAAAGGAACGCCTCATAGAGCCATAGTGATTCATTTCTACAGGAGAGCGTATTTCTGCTGCTCTCTGGCGCGCTCTTGTGGCTAAAATGTGACATGACAACAGAAGCGTGTACATTTCTGGCTAAAAGTATGCTCCTGGTATTCTCTTTTTGGCAAAGTTGTTAGAGTTCATTTCAAATGACTGGCTTATTTGCACAAACTCAGCTTTGAAGCACCGTTTTGGATTATTCCATTATTGTTCTGTTACTGGAACACTCAAGTTATTTCTAAGCTTCAACAAGTTTCAAACTTGGGTGAAAAGATATTGCTTTGGACCTTCATGAATAACCTCAAATATTCAACCTCCTTATGAACTGGAAACCGGTAGGAGAGAGCAAGCAACAAAATAAAAAGTACCTGAATCAGAATGCGCAAGTTTAAACTTGACTGAAATTTGCTGCCGTGCGCATGAACGGTCCAAATGTTTTCTGGGGGATATTTATGTTGTCAGTGTATTTGGATGTGTCAGGACGAGTCTTACAATAGAGCACAGCGCTAGGTGTTAAACATTAAGCTGGTTGCATAATGCCGAGGAGTTTGATGAGCTACTATTGGTTCTGGTGAATTGCACAAAACAGATGGAGTAAAGAAAACAGACACTTGAGCTTCACCACAAATCAGCAGCTAGATTGTACAAACGTGGACATTGATGCTCAAACAGGACGATGATCCAAAACCTTCTGGGGACATTTTTGGACGATGCTAAAAATCTGGGTGTTTCTATTGTTGGAGCATTTTTGAATAAGCATTCTATCCTAAAAAAAAAAAAAAAATCTTTAAAAGTGGGTGTTGGCGTAAGAGAGAGGGTATTATTCATTAGGGCAAAATTTCTTTAACACGTAATCAGAAAATAAAACCCACAATCTGCTCAATAGGAAATGTTCCTAAGTAGAGGCAATGTGAATCGTTTTGGGTGTTTCTACCGCTCAAGAGAGAAAACACAATGCAATCATTTGCAAATCATTTTTATTTCAGAGTGAAGCGTGGCTGAATCCAACCATATGACAACGGTATAGCACATACTTAGGAGTTAAGTCATATATAAAGTTCTTGTTCGTTTGCGGGGTCTGATAAACATCGTTGCACTGTAATGCTGATGATTACTGGCTACGGGTGTTTTGAAACAGAACATTATTTTTTCCGACACTCCACTACCCCAGTGTCTGCGAGTCTCCGATGTAGTCGTTGGATTCGAAACAGCGATGCTGTGAACGGCATCAGGTAGATTTTACAATCTAAGCTAGAAAAGGAGCATCTCCTTTGACTTCAGTGAAGTTGGCATTGATTCAAACCGATCTTGTACTTTGTACAATTTTTAATCATTCAAACTAAACGAATCACGTTTTCTACAATTGCCCAAAAAAAAACGGCTATAAAAAAATAGATTTTTTTCGTGGGCAGTACCAGTGAGTTCACCATCAGGTGCTGGTTGTTTTATTTTGATTTTAACGTTTGCTTGCTTTAATCTGGCCAAATCTTGTACAAACTTAGCTTACATTAATGAAAAGTAATTTCCTGAGTTCTAGTTGTGAGCGATCAAACCGAGAGGCCGTTTTAAATTTGGTCAGAAAGTAATAAAACAAAACAAAAAATACTCATGGTAACACTGGGTTACAAAGTGAAATTTTTCATATTTACATATTGCTTTTCGGCTGTGTGAATCCAAACTGGTCACGGGAATCTGACTTCAATGATCCAACACTGGTTTGAGTCTAACAAAGCTTTAGAAAAACAGTCTTGCATTAGGGTGGAATTACTTCTATCTACAGCTCAGTTTGAGAGTGGTCAGGCTATACGCAGTTGGGTCACCAGAAGTTTAGGCTGCCATGCCAGCAGACCAGGCAGTGTCATTGAAATTAAAATCAGGGCAGTCTGACGGACTGACGGTGAGATGGCAGAAAAGAGATCTGGATTAAAACTTCAGAGTGGAACATGCAGGTGCAACACGACGACGACGAAAACCATACGTTGTCGGGTTGACAACGTGATTGACATTCTGTATATTCTGCAAATCAGCATTATCGGGAGAAAAACACCATTTTCTTTTTATTATCAAAGTGATTAGTTTGCTAAATGCTGGGCTCACTCCTCCCTCCAGATCTGCAGCATGGATGGCAAATTCAGAGATCGATTACAGTCTTACAGTCGGCCCTGATAGCAGGGTGTTCTCTTCTTCACTAAATTAGGTAAATCATCTCACTACCGTCTAATTGACCACTGCGTTACTCTAGTTTTATTATTGCTGTTGAGGACATACACTTTATGAAAGGAGTCTTAGATTTACGATCATTTAAACGAAGTAAGAACGAGGAAAACGTGTTCAGTTCAATCAACTCGTCACGCAAAAATCATGCGAAGTTCAATCACCCTAAATCACCTCCCTGTTGAACACAGAATAAAAATCTCCCTTCATGGGTTTTCATTCGTAATATTAAAAAAACATTTAAGCCAAAATAATTAAAATCCACTTGAACAAAACTGTAAAAATACAAAACAAACAAAAAAAATCATTCCTTTCTGCTTTTCAGTGAGAGAGCATAAAAAGCAAGACTTTGAAATGTTTTTGCTTTACCATCTTGAAGCTTCACAGCATATCTCTAGTAAAACAAGTATTGTCAGTGCACCCAGAGGTGCTAACTTTACTCCTGAGACAGTGCCTGTCCCTGATGATGCTGGCATACAGTGTGAGGAAGCTCAAAATAACCCATTCTGACTCAAGTCAACCAGCAGCAGCGGGGTCTGGCGTGCTTTAGAGTGATTATATTGTAACCGTGCCCATGATGGAACAGTTCTCAAATGTTTCATTGTGTAGAGTATGACACTGAAATGGACGTGACCGTTTTTTAAAATTCATTTTGAAGACCATTTGTTCAAAGAACAACAGGATCCCAAGTAAGCCTGGAAAGTTTTTGGGAGAGGATGCCAGGCTGCTGGATCTCCATGCAAGTCATCAGAACTGTACTCTTTCATAAAGGAAGTAGCTTTTTGTTTTGTTTTTTTTGTTTTTTGCTGGAACCCATCCGCAGGTGCTGGACCTCAACAGAGTCCCCGAAGACTCCTGAATCTCTGCAAAAGGCTACCTTCCTTTGAGCAAAGACAACCTGGGGAGGGGGGGTGAAAAGGTCAGCTTTTAAAAAGTCCACTGAGTAAAACAAAAATATTAATTCTGAGTATTGCTGTTTTGGTTTAGAAACTTACTTTTTCAATAAGACATCTCTGTAGGAAGCAGCCTCCCCTAACATCCACTGGGAGGCCCGCTTCCCCATATCTTTGCTTCCTCGGTCACACCGCGTCATTCCAGGTATCCCTCAAACACGTCCAGCTCCGGGTCTGTGTCATAAGGTACGGAGGCCGGGTCGGACAGCACTCCAAGGTCTACCAGCGCCTGGTCCATGTCCTCGGGCAGGAACACTATCCCCACATTTAGGACAATGTACTCCATCAGAAAAGCATAGTAAAGTATGAGGACGTTCACAAAAAACAGGCCCAAATAAAACATATATGGGAGCTCGTCCAAAAGCAATTCCACCGAATCTAGCTGGGCATAAACCGAGCGGGTCATAGAAAACACAGACAGCCGCGGTCTGGTGTGAGCAGGGCTTGAATCAGACTCCGTCGGCGGTGGCTATCGTGGACAATCGGTCTGAGTTAATGGGACAGGCGCATCCATTTCGGCTCGGCCCGACTTGCAGTGGCAACCGAGGAAGCTTTGCGGTTTTCAGCTGTTTATCTGTACGGGCCTGAAGAAAATAAGAAAAAAGCGGACAAAGTGAACGGCGATATGCTCATTGCTAATAATAACTCAAGGACAGTGTTCAAATGTCGGTCTGGCTTGCTCGACGCATTCTCCACATTGGTTTCCTGGGGGTTGCCGAATTCACGCCATGCCAGCTGGCCACAGCTAAAAACAGTTGCATCCAAGGTTAGCCAAAACAAACTCGAACATTTGAATTTATGATGGTCTAGATGTACTCCTGGGCAACGAGAAAAAGAAACGGATAATCAAAAACAGCTCACTTTCACGATGTTCCCAACGCTAAATGTCCCAAAACGTTTATGCCAACTACATCAAAACACAGACTACCACGAAGCGAAGTCGAAGCCCTGGACGTTTGATTGGCTCGCTAATTAGCTGTCTTTACAGTGATTGGCGAATAGAGATGTCAATCAGTGTAGAAGGTCGAAATGAAGAAAAATCGTCGCGTGAAATAAGCGTCACTACCAACAGGAGGACTTGTAGTTCCTTCCAGAGAGACACCGCATTGGCCTGTAGAGACGACACGTGAACGAGTCCGCCGTATTGGGAGTGGCGAGTTCGCCTCGGAAACCAACACAAGTTTGACTGAACTGTTTAATTTATGAGAGAAATCGTGCTTTTGTACTTCAATACAAAAATAGGGAAAATTTTAGAATAATTTACATTTTAAAAATTATTAGAATTGTTGGTACACTAGTATACTATTGATGTTCTTATCCTCATTCTTTTTAAATTTTTAAGTAAATTCAGGCACACTTATTTTTTTTATTTTCACTTTTGTTGTATACAAAAATGAACGTAAACTTTTATATTTTGCTCGCATTTCAGCCATATTTTAATTGGTTTCCAAGGCGACCTGCCACGCACAATATGACAGACGCCCTGATTCGTCGATGAGAACACCAACTCCCAGAATACCCCACATTGTAAACCTTTTACGCAGCGCTCCCCTCGGCGCTGCCTTCTCCGCCCATCTCCCTCTGTTTGCTAAGGAGGTATCGGTACAGGGGAAAGTGGGTGCTATGGGTAAACGCAGTCCCTAACATTCGCAAATTGGCGTAACTTCCAGGACAGGAGCTCTATTAAAAACCGCAACCATGTTCGGCCGGTCACGGAGTTGGGTTGGAGGACAGAGTAAAACGAAAAACATCCACTCCTTGGACCATTTGAAGTGAGTAGATAACGTAACGTAGGCTAACGCTAGCTCAGAGTCACAGCTTTGAAATAACGTTAATATTGCTTTATTCATCAGCTGTTTGAGTAATAGAGGTACCGTTAACAGTTCTGTATCGAGTTGGATAACAGTAAAGCTAGCTGTGACTGCTTTATCGTTCGTGTAATAAAATTGTAAAATAAAATGCTAGCTAGCATGCCGTTAACCTTATCTGATGCTTGTGGTTGTAGTCAATAAACCAGTTTAACAAAATTTTAGACTGTAGCAAAACATGCATCTGCAGACCTATGACGTCCGAACAGGTGATCTTGAGAATCAGTCCACGGAACAGATTGACCTGGCAGGAGAGTGCAGCAAATTACTGGGGTTACCAGTGTGTTCTGAGCAGGTGTGCTAAACTTCACATCAGTTTTTTCAACAGGTGCCTCAAATTAGGAGGAAGACTGGATGTTGATTGAGGTTGGACGCAACCGGGAGTTTAATATGAGTGCTGTTAGGGTTCCGTTGGAGGCCATAAATGTTACGTATTACTGAAGCATAATATCTAATGGACAAATTCATCTCCTTCCGGTAAAGGAACTGTATGTTAAAATGATTTATTAGTCATTTTTCTCATAGGTATCTCAGCATTCCTGACAGACTGTGCTTTTCTATTTTATGGAGCATTGTACCCTGAGAAGATAACGGTGTTTACCAAAAAAAAAAATATGTAGTATATTCAGATCTCTTATAAATTATTAAACGTTTCAAATTATCCAGCTGCTGTTAAATTAATATTGTGTGATCAAAATATTGATTATTAAAGTTATGTTTATCTAGCACCAGACTCTGTATTGAGACTTGAAGCAGAAATATAGACTACGTTTAGTAGCAATGTTCAAGTTGTTTTTTACCTTATTAACTGTACTTTATTAACAGTGTTATCTTAATAGTAGCACTATAGATAGTGATATGGTGACTGCCCATATCCATTACTGTATGTATTTTTGTTGACCAGTACTGGTCAAATTTGTTGTTGTTGTTTTTAAGTGACTGCAAACTCTAACCGGCTGGTTATGCACAGCAACAGGTGAGGGAGGGACAGTGTTGCTTTAGTGTAGCGCCAAACTCTGTTTACTTTGGTGCGTTTCTGCTGAAATATCACCGACAGGACTTAAAAGCGTATTTATTCTTTGCTTCTGTGATTTGTTCACATCTCTCTGTCAGATACATGTACCATATTCTCACCAAAAACACGACCGTAACGGATCACAACCGAAACCTGCTCGTCGAGACCATCCGCTCCATCACAGAGATCCTCATATGGGGAGATCAGAATGACAGCTCTGTGTTTGAGTAAGTCCCAGACAATGAAGCCCTTATTAGTTTTTTTTTTTATCTCTGTTGAATATTCAGTGATGAATCATTTTGCTGAATAGCATTGTTTTGAAGGTCTTTTGTGGCGCTTCTTAACTTCAGACGTTGGGGGGGGGGGGAAATGTGTAAATTTGAGCCTTTCTAATCCAAACAGAGCCATTATGATAGAGTTCAAGGAAAAAAAGTCTAACCTCAACCTTTTTAAAAACCCGACTTGTGAATTACGTCAGTGATTTCATGGCAGCTGATGTTGCTGCACCGAAAACTTGTGTTAACAAGAACAGGCTTTCAGACAAGGACAGCCTAAAGAGCAACTTAGGTTGTCGCAAGGTTATGTAGTTGAAAGCAGAAGTTTACACACACAACAAAGACGTCTTTAAGTTACTTAGAAATAATTTTGGTTATTCTGTTTGCTAAACACCACAGTAAGGAGGGAAATATGTTACTTTGTTTGCCAAAGCGAAGCCTTTTTTTTTCCCTCCAAATGTAACAATGGTCTTTATGCCCAAACGGGTCCACTTTAGTGGAGCTGCCAGAATGCTACGACCGTCTTATTCTTTTGACTGACAACTTGTAGTCAGAAACACGAGTTACTTTGCTTCTCTTCTCTCATCTATGTGAGCAGCTTTTTCTTGGAGAAGAACATGTTTGTCTTCTTCTTGAACATCCTGCGTCAGAAGTCTGGTCGCTACGTCTGTGTCCAGCTGCTTCAGACCCTCAACATACTGTTTGAAAACATCAGCCATGAGACTTCACTGTGTAAGTACCAACACTAGATACATGACACTTGCGTCGCTACTGCAGGTCTCTTGCTAAGCAACAGAGTATGAGCTGTAGGCCTGTTGATCTTTGCGGGTAGGTTCGGTGGTTTTTAGGCTTGTAAAGAGAAACTCCTGGTTGTGCAACTGTTAGCTCTTAATGTATTTATTTAATTGATTTTAAGTTCTCTTCCGTGCACAGACTATCTGTTGTCGAACAACCACGTCAACTCCATCATCGTCCACAAGTTCGACTTTTCAGATGAAGAGATAATGGCTTACTATATTTCCTTCCTCAAGACTCTGTCGCTCAAGCTGAACAACCACACTGTGCACTTCTTCTACAACGAGGTGAGGCCTCACTGGGGTGGGTGCATGCGAGGATACGAAGATGGACAGAATAGTGAAACGTTTTGCTGAGAGGCAGCCGTTTCTGACATGCCGTTTGCATTAGAGTCAAGAAGAAAGGGAGTTTGAAGAGGATTTTAATGAGGGAGAAAATAACAGAACTCTATTAGTTATTGCAGTAGTTTTATACTAGTAGCTTTGATGAATGCTTATTTTACCATCTCTAAACTGCAATAAATTTATTGTAAAGACACATTTTTCAAATGTAACAAGAACTCAACAACAAGCCCATTTTCTTTCCTTTAAGACAAATCTTTCTCCAGAACATATTTAGTAAATTTGCTTCTAATTTGCCTATATGTGCAGTAATGGATGTTAACTCGAAAACATAATCTCAACACCTGAACTGTTAGTGATGATGTCACCTTTTCCACAGTACCTTTCTATTTGTGTACACTGGGGGAAGTTGTTGGTGTACTGTCGATGGTAGCCGTGCTCCTGAAACCAAAACCATTTTGAAGCTTTTGTCACGTTAGTGAAAGCTACTTTGTATTATTTCTTTTTCTACATTTCTTTGTACTTTTTATGTTGCTTTTTGGTTTACTTTGTATCATTCACAACCACAGTAAAATGAGTTCTTTAAAAATGCATAAAATATGATTACAGAAAGTTAAGGTTTTATACGTTTATACCTTGCTGCTGTTTTATAATTTTGCCTTTTCCTGCCGTGGTGAGATGAATTACAGCACAGTCGTGTTTTGAGTTTTCTTTTTCTCCACCTCCAGGTGGCGCCATTGGACAGCTCTTTTCAGCTTGAGTCAGATAAATGAGTTGGGTTTTTGCAGCTAGATTACAAGCTGCTGGTTTGGTTTCAGGATCAGTTTGCCTCATTTGCTGAAGCCTCTGAGTGACTGCTGAAGTTTCTGCTCTAGTTGCACAGAGGCCTCAGGAAGTGAGGAGCAGGAGAGTGGAGGAGCAGGCACGGACACAGAGAGATGGCATTAAGAGTCAATACTATGCTTATAGAGTATAAAAACATTATAGAGGAAGTAAGATTAAGTGTGTGTCCTTAATTTAAGTCATGAAATAGTGTTTGAGTTCATCTAACGCCTTAAACACCAGACAACTTTAGATCAGTTTCACTTTAATTTATCCACTTGCCTTTCTGTTGAAAGTATTGTCTGAATTTCTAACAACCTTTCTAGAATACGTTCCTAGTTACATCAGTCACAGAGCTAAACTTCTTCTCTTAATAGTCTCAATCAAATACAAGAGAGGTCAGCATTTTTGCCCAGCTGCCTTCTTAATCTCTCTGCTGTCATGTACAGCCTGAGCGCGGGTGTGTGAAGCTTTGCTCACCGGCGCCTCCTCTCTGTCTCCCACACACAGCACACTAATGACTTTGCCCTGTACACCGAAGCCATTAAGTTTTTCAACCACCCAGAAAGCATGGTTCGCATCGCAGTTCGCACCATCACACTCAACGTCTACAAAGGTGAGTGCCGGGCTTCATGCATGCCAACACACAGTCAGACATGTCCTCAAACGCAGAGGATTCTGGGACAGCCGACAGCCTTTCCTCTGTGCTGCCTCCTCCTTTCTGCCGTTTCTTCCTGTGCATGAGCATGAGTAGCAGGTGGCATTAACGTGTGTGCGCTCTGCTGGGTTTTTTTTTTTACTAGAAAAGTTGGCTTATTTTATTTATTTTTTTGTTAAATTGTAATTTTCTAATCATTTGGCAATCAAAACCATTGCTTCCATGACCTACTTGTTAGTTCTGAGAAAGAAAAAACAACAACTTCTCTGCTTCTGTGAATCTGATGAAATGCTGGACATTGCACTGCAGGTTATTTAAATGGACACCGTGCAGCTCAGCATCAGCTTTGCTCAAGAGCTTTCCAGGAACTTCCTGCAATGTGACATCCTTCAACTTTGTGTTTCTCTGAGCTCCTCAGGGGACTGGCCTGCTGTTTATCATTCTGAAGGCCAAAACCTTTTCCTGTCATGCTCAGCTTCCTGTTTACTCCAGATGAAGTTTGTTTGAATTACTGTCATGGGATACGTTTGTTGGATGTGACACTTTGTACCCTGCCACTTTTTCTTCTCGCATCATCCACGACATTTTGATTCTGAAACTTTCAACACTTAGTCCGAGCAGCTCGCTCTCTTCCTTCAGATAATCGGAAGTCATATTTCATGTAACTTTGTAGTCTGTTGAATTTATTGCTTGTCTGGTTAAAAGCTATGATATGACAAGGAATCTCTCAAGTGGAAGAATCAATATTTTGCAACAACTCCGCTGCAGTATTTTTGGTTGACATGTCATCATGCCAAGAGTTGGTGACACCAAGTCTAGCAAGTCAAAGAGACGCCATAAAATTCTTGGCCTCACCCTTCTCTGTAAATGGACAAAATAAGAATGAAGACAATTATGTCTTTGTGCTGTAGTTAACTGTAAATAATTGACGCTTCCTGTTGATTCCTTGTCCACGCACTGCAACAACTGACCACCTGGAAAAACAAGTTTGTCACCAACCTCGTTACAACAGCACAAAATGCAATTTATTAGAAGTTTATGTGATGGACGAACACATGCGTCGAATGGAACGATGCATGCTTTTCAAAATCTGAAAAGTGTGGCATGTGATTGTAGTCCCCAACTTCACTATGAAACTCCTAAATAAAGTGTTCTGCCCCCAATTACCATCAGAAGTTGCCCAATTCTTAAGCAAAGCCAATCTGTGTGCAATTAAATCTGTAGAACTCATGTAGGAGAAGACTTTCACAGGAAGACAATTGTTTACTCCTTTTGCCTTTTAGGGAGCTGTGACAAGAAGAAGGCCAATTATAACAAACAGTTTGACACAAGCCACCTATGAAAAAGCTGTAGAGTGGCAGAAAATACATTTCATTAGTCTGAGCATTTGGTCTGCAATGTTTAAACACAACAGTGGCAGCTTCATACTGAGGGAATACTTTTCTTCAGCAAGGCCGGGAAAGTTGGTCAAAGTAGATGCAGGACAAGCCTGAAGAAACTCTGTTTAGAGGCTGGGGGGAGGGGGGGATGTTCTGGAGACTTTGAGTTTACTGTCCTGCAGGACAGCAATTGGTAACATACAGCCAGAATTACAGGGAAGCTATTTAAATCAAATCATTTGTGTTTTTGAATAGTCAGGTAAGTCAGAGTCCAGACTATTTCATTTACTCCACAGTGAAGCTCCACTTTACATTTGTCTCGCATAAACACCCAATAAAATACATTGAAGTTTGTTGTAATGAGAGGTGGAACATGGTGGCACTCTAGCTGATCAGACTGAGGTTTTATTGGTGAAATGTCAGTAAAAAAAACAAAAGAAGGTTTAACAGCTGTTATTAAAAATCAATACTCCTTTTCCAAGTATGGCGTTGTTTGCAGTTTGTCAGAATGACTGTGGGATCACTTCCCTGCCTCCACCCGTCCACAGCCGCCCCTATACTCACATTAACCCTGTGTCTGTTTCCCCCCCTCTCCAATCACTCCTGCTCTTCCTCTCCTTGTCTCTTCCCCTCCTCCTCTTTCTTCTACGCGTCCCATCTGCCTAACTGCAGTGTCATGTAAGTTGGTTCCATTCATTCAGTCTTATTTTAGAACTGGGTACCAGCACCTACCTGAGCTGATTTAGCACAGTTAATCCTACTCTGCTGCAAACACAGAGCAGTTCTACATTAAAAATGAAACTTGTTCTTAGTGGAAATCTGTACATGGAATATCCTTTTTCTTTTTTTTACAGCTAAATCAGCTCTAGGTGCTCTTACCAAGTCCTGCTTCTTCTTAATGGTGTATTTGTTTCTAATAAGTGGGTAGATTTGCCTAGAAATCATTATTCATGTTTCACTCACCTGCATACATGCAGAAAACCCTGCATGCCACTTTAATTGTTCTTCTTGGCCTAATTTTCTCAAAAACCTGAAATATTCTAGAGGGTCGCTTATCTTAAGGGTGGTGGATATTGGAGCTTTAAAAAATATTTTCCCATTTGGATTTCAGATGGTTCAGAGAACTTTATAAAACGTTAATGTTTAATTTTTCAGAGTTACTCCAGTCGGCCAAGGGGAAAGTGACGTTTTCTCGTTCCATAAACTGTCGAGGCATACGAGGTTTTGTACCTGGGATGCACAGTGTTGTCTTCATGAACATGGTGTCATCCAATAAACTCTTAAAAATAACCACGATGGCTAACACGTACAGATAAATTTAAATTTAGCCCGGTTATGGCTAATGTTAGGTTTGTGGGAGGGTTCACTGTCAAAGTGGCATTTAGTTAATTTAGTTAGCTGTAGGAATGGGCTGGTGTGAGATTTATTATGAAGTGTAAATACCACAAATTGTAGTACCAGTGTTACAAAGATTTTTTTTTAATTATTATAGGTTATTATTGATTTAATTCAAAGCAAATAAAATATTATGCTAAAATAGCAAGTTTTTTGTTAGTTCTGTATTATTTTGATTCATAGACTTGAGCAAAATTATAGAACAAATATTTGCCAAATTCAAGAAAAATTTGCAAAACTCATCGTTTTGCAAATTTTTTTATCGTTCTGCTCTTTGTAGACTATAAGAAGTAGATATTGGCTTGCTAATTAGTTAAGCTATCTGCTCAGGTAGTCCAACATGCATGCCGCTCGTGACTCGGCATCTGTATTTATGGGTGGCACTCCTTTTCAAAACTTGGCCATATTTTTTCACAAATGAAAATATTTTCATTCAGCTGATTTTTGTATACATTGTTGGTGAGGAAAATGTGTCAAAACTTTCTTTCAGCCAGCTGACCAGCAGATACAGCAGTAGGTGGGGGAGGGGCAGTGCTCTCGTTACTTTATTCTACAGATACTCCAAAAAAGATCCTGGTGGTACTTTTATTTTATTTTATTTATTTATTTTTTTTTATTTTTTTTTTTGAGGTATAAACCTGAATTTTTAAACACTTTGTGTAATTTTATGCTAGTTTATATTTTAAATCACTTGCTTATTTTGTGGGAATTCTGTTTTACTGCGATAGAACAAAATACAAAGTGTATCCTAACAAAGCAGTAGTGAATATGGCTGACTCCAATCATACAAAAAAAAAATAAATTCTTCTTAGCTCCATTGCTGTTAATTTATGGGAATGCTTTAATTAATCTTAATATTTGTATTGCATTCATAATCACATCCAGCTTCAATTGTGGGTATTTTCAATTCAGGGCTCAGACACTGTTCTATAGATAAGTGTGTTGTGTGTATGAATGAAGTCCTCGAGCATCTTTGGTACTAACTGTCCTTCTTTGCTCCCACGCTCTCCAGTGGACAACCAGCACATGCTGCACTACATCCGAGATAAGACAGCAGTTCCATATTTCAGTAACTTGGTCTGGTTTATCGGCAGCCATGTCATCGAACTGGACAAGTGTGTGCAGACAGATGAAGAGTAAGCGTCTCCCTCTCTTTTGTAGCCTCTAGGGGGCATTGTTGTCTCAGGATTATAAGGTTTATTCCTACTCCTCATTGGAGAAACGGCATTTGCTTTGGCATTATGTATGTGGCGCATGCACAGTTAGATTTGCTTTGTAATTAGTATTTATTTTTTAAAAATCAGATTAAGAGTTAATTCTTAGTTTAGCTGATGTCTGTTTCTTCCTGTTGTGTTGCAGGCATAAGAACAGAGGGAAGTTAAGTGACCTGGTAGCGGAGCACCTGGACCACCTGCACTACCTGAACGACATCCTCATCATCAACTGTGAATTCCTCAACGACGTGCTGACCGACCACCTCCTCAATCGCCTCTTCCTGCCCCTCTATGTCTACTCTTTGGTCAGTCCAGAGACGGTATGTTCACCGTCACAGACACTTTGAAACCCAGATACTCTTACCTCCACAGGGTCAGATTGTGTTTTACTTAAGGCTGTTTCAAGCATTTTATTGTGTTTATTAACTTTACGTTTAGGAGAATTGGTATAAATGCTTTGTTAAAAAGCCGTTCCTCTTGTTTTTAGAGATTATACTAACAGATTAAAATCTACCTACACATGATTTAAATTTCTTCACCATAAATAATATTGCAGTATGAAACAGACATCTTACATAAAGTGACTTAGTCATAGACACTTGAATGTGATCGAATCTAGAGTAGTGCTGTCAAGATAGGAATATCTGACACAGCAATGCTTTTTTTTTAACATATATACAATTATAGTTTGACATTTAAAAAAAATTGAGTCACCGATGTAGTCATGTTTAAAGGTTTACAGAGGGAGTTTTATTTGAGCATGCAGATGTTTCCAAACCATTATCAGGATTTTTCTCATATTCAATCTTGTTGTGTAACCTAATGATATTCTTCTTGTGTTCCCAGTCTGAAGAGCGGAAGATTAATCCCCAGGTGTCGCTCTACCTGCTGTCTCAAGTAAGCTACAATAGATATCACAGAACGGGCGGCCAGTGTCAGCTCTGGACTTGAGTTACAGTTAAATTGCAAAAACAGATATTTGAGACTCAACTTGGACTCTGTCTTTCGGTCCAGGACGTAAAGATAGTATCGTCAGAAATCTCATTCTCATGTGGTACAACGTTCAGTGCGCAGAGAGATGTATGTACATAAAAATCAAATCAAAGATGTCTCAGACTGACCTGCAGTGAATCTCTGTGGACTGTTTTCAGGCAAAATAAACAAGTAAATATTTATCAAAAAGCTCAAATTACACATCCCCTAATGGCTCTCAAAATCTAGTCACTGATGGCTTCAAAAATCCCTGCAGCCTTTAGCTCATCCCTGCTCCGTCATAGCTGAATCCAAGGCATTAATTAGACCCTCAGCCACCGAGCAAGTTCAATAAAGTCTAGTGTTTGATCTAATTAATTAATTCAGGTGTGTTCAAATGCCGAAGGACACCGACCGGCCATGGAGGACGTTGGTTTGACATCCTGGCCTAACATAAAATGTAGTAACAGCATCATGTGGTGGGGATGTTTTTCTTATAAAATACTTTTTATTTCAAAATAAAAAACACTTCCTTTTCTGTTCATTTAAAAAAATCAAAATTCCCTCAAATTCAGAGAATGTGTTGCAAAAGGCTATGCAACACTTCAACACAACAAACTTGCATAGCCTTTTGCAACACATTTTCTGAAGATACTCTTGCATAGCCTTTTTTCTAATGTTTTATAAATGTTGTGGTTTTCTTTTTATCTTTCTTCCAGGTGTTTCTAATCATCCACTATCAGCCCCTGGTCAACGCCCTTGCAGATGTTATTCTCAATGGAGACCTCTCTGTTTTCAGTTGCCAGCCAGATGTTCACAGCACACACAAAAACACGGTATTCTATACGTACACACACACGCACACACACAACACATCCACGCCGAAAAGTCCCTAGTGTGTAGCAGATTCTATGTCATATAAACACAACATAAATGCAAACTAGGCTCCCAAAGTTTAAAATAGCCAAAAACCAGAACCTGACTCACTAAGCAGTGCACAAAGTGACAAACGTAAACTAGCAAGTGAAGCAAACCCATTGGCTCAAGCAAGAAATGTACGTCTACACACACACACACACACACACACACACACACACACACAGGGTTCCAGAAGTGCATGTAGGTGGTTATGAGATCGCAGGGTCATTGGGTTTTCTCCCATTGGTCACCCACATCAACACAACAAAATGCTAATGATTTTTTTCTTTTTTTCTTTTTTTTTTACTTGTTGCCATTTTTTTTTTTTCTGTCCGACTTTTTGGGATTTGTGATAAAGTGACAGCTCCTGTCTGCCTGTTAGTCACTTCTTTTTACCCTCAGGATCCCCGTCTGTTCCCCGTCTTATTCCCTTCACCTCTCGTTTTCTAAACCACCCAGGCCCCTCTTTTTTTTTCTCTCTCTCTCTCTCTTCTTGATTTTTAGTTTCTCTTCCCCCTGTGCTCCTCCCTCACCTCCTAATTTTGACCATCTGTTTGTAGCAGGGGGGCGGGTGTGCAGCAGTAGTGAGCGTTTCTCAGAACCCTTGTGGTTATTCTCTGTGCTCCGTGTGTATTTCTGTGTGCTCAGTCTGCCGCTGTTGTAAGAAGCTGCCTACCTTTTCAGTGAATGTGACTTCACGCATAATGCCTTCACAGTTCTGGTAGACCACAATAGGAGAGAGCCATCCCCAAACAAGGGTTCACATTTCTGAACTGTGGAAATGGTTTCGGACTTGTTAAAAAAAAAAAAAAAAAAAAAAAAAGCTCAAGTTTACGTCACATCCAATCACATTTTCTATCCAATCATTCATGTTAGTTGCTGATTTTTAGTAGCAATAATTGAATCTACTTCCACTTAGCTTGCTATCAGATTTAACACCTGTGCTATTTCAGGGCGGTTTAGCAAGAAGAAGCAGGCGGTTTCAAAGCACGCTCGAAGAAAGCAGTATAGAAAGTACATTTTATTTTATTTTTATTCTTTTTAATCGGCGTGAGATGTGGATGTTAATTATTTCCGCCTCATCAGATATCTGTTGTTTGATTTCTGGTAGATGAAAAGGAGGCAGATCAGGAATGAGCCGCGTTTCTTTGCAGGTGGTAAAATGGCACTTCCTGTTTGTCTGTGATGTGGCAGGAAATTAGGTCACATGGTGGAACACTGACAGGGCTGGCTCACCTAACCCAGATCTCTTTCCTGGAAGCAGTGTGTTTTTCCTCTCTCTATTGCTTTTGTAGATGTGTTTTCTTGCAAGTGCACCAGTTAGATACATAATGTCAGTATTTGCATACGTTTAGCAGCATGTAGTTTTTTTTTTTTCCCCCCCCAAACACGAGATCGACTGTTTTTTAGTTCACGCCAATATGTAGCCGCTGATGTTCTACCTGCACTGTGTGCTCTCTTTATAAGCGTCTGTTTTGGTTTGGGGTGTTCTTACGTGTGTCTCTCTGCGCAGGGCATGCTCCCTGACCTCCATTAATTTCTCAGCAGTGGCTGAGACTGTGAGCGGTTTACCAGAACATTGTCAGCTAGCAGGTGCAACACACACACAGATACTAGTGTGTGGTTTTTGTCAGACAGCATGCTCAGTGTGCGTTTGGCTGCAGCTACAATACAATCCTGCTTAACGTGTTTATAGGAGATGTTTGTTTTAGGCTTTTCCTTGTAAATTATGTAAAACAAATGCAGTTAAATACATTTTAATATTGATAAGCGCATAAATATTAAAGGATATTTATACATTTTTTCCTTATCAAGTTGTAATAAAGCAGTAGTTGTAGAAAATTATTAGACGTTTTGCTTTCACGAGAACCCAGTAGATCAAGAAAAAAAATTTAATTGGGATTTTTTTTATGATTATTATTATTACTTCCCAATCAATTAAACCACAGCTAAACCAACCATGGTTTAATCTATGCTCTCCATTGGCTGCTGTGAAACTGTCAGAGGTTTATTTGAGTCTTCAAAGCAGTTTGTGTCCATAGCCGGTGTGTTGCTATCTGCTCATGTTCATGTTTCATGGTTTGTTTGCACTAGAAAATGAGGCTTTCTGGTTTCAGTGCTTTTTAAAGAAACTAAACCACTTAGATAGAATTTTAGTAGATTTCAATTAGATTTTTCAACCTTATTTTTTTAACAGTATCCTTAGCCATGTCTGAATAAGTGAAAATAATAGTTCAATCTTGTTTTTTTTTTTTTTTTTTTTTTTTTTTTTTTTGGTTTTTACTTTTGGCCAATTCTGATTTCTCTTTGTGTTTGCCAACTCCATTGAGTTGACAAACCCTTGTTAGAATCCTAAGTTAAGAGTTAGCATTGCTAACTTCAAACATTGGTGTCTTTTGTGTTTTTAATTTTTATGTGCCTAGCTCCCCTTAGGCTGCTTGGAGATCTCCAACTTTCTAAGTTGTATCAGGCTGGGAACTAGAATAAATTTTTTTGTAAAGCATCTTGCAGCTTTTCTGCTTCTTTTGACATCACCTGTCAATGCCTTGCTGATGGCACCCAAGTCTTCCATTGCTAATCATTTTCTCACTGAAGAATGTTGTTGTTGGTGTGACCTGAAAGCACTTATTTATTCAGGGATCATTGATTGGAGAAATATGTTTGAGGGATAAAACTGAAAATCAGAAAATTTTGGTTATTTACCTCTTATCTCTGTGTATCTTTATGTCCCACTATTCTTTTTATGATAAAGATTTTTTTTGTTGTTGTTTTTGTGAAATCAATACATTTTGGAGTATGTTTTTCCATTGTTTGTATTTTCAGAGACATTTTCTATTTGCTTTACTGTTGAAAACACAAAACAAAACCAGACTTTTCAGAACCTGCAGCCTTCAGAATCATGGATTGATTTATTACCGGTACTATAAAGTTTTTTTTGGTCATCTCTTAGGGGGAAATGCATTGTCCTGTACATGTACATAAATATGCATGCATTTAATTCTGCAGGTTGTGGGAATTCTGAGTTGAACAAGTTTCCAGCTGACGTTGGCTTTTCAGCAGTTGATGATGTTTGCGCTTCTCACAGATTAGCCTGACTGCATTGTAAAATTGTTGACCTTGCTCCCACAGATTGCAGCTCTCACTGTATCTGGGGTGTTGTGGTTCCGTGTCGGCTCGCCTCTCTGCTTTACGGTCAGACGTCTGATTGACCTCAATTTAACCAGAATCCTGCCTCGGTCCAGCAAGTCGAAATGCTCGACACGGAAAAGGAATGTCAGAAAAGTGAAAAGTGCTGACATCTGACTGCTTGGAAGTCTGAGCAAGCTGCGTTTAGTATGATTCAAGCCAAACTTTGCCTTTGTGCTCAGGACTCTTTCATTGCATGTTTGTGTATCTTACTGGGTTCCAGCTGCTTCAAAACCAAAAGTTCAAACTCGATTCATCCCTGTGTCACCACGCATGTTATCAGTCATTTTTTTCTACCTCTGTACATCCAGCTGGGTCTCTTGTCCTCACAATGACTGTTTATTCAGATTTGTGTTTATAATACATATTTTTTTAATTGCTGTGATGTTCTGAGTCATTTATATCGTTTCATCAGCTGTTTATTATTAGATTTTTCAGCAGAGCTAACGTTTTGACAGGTTTTTCAGTCTTTCCTGTAAGTCACTGGATTAACATCACTGTGCTGCTTCTTTTTTATTTACCAGCTGTTTCCTGTTCGGTTCATAACATGTGGTTTGAGACTTTATGCCTTGCAACCGAATGTCTGAAGAACAGCGTTTTCTTTGCTGCACTTTTTCTTCACGGCAGCGGCCGACAAGCCGATGATTTATTGCATTGGTGTCATAGGTGTAGTTTGTGTCTGTGGGTCATTTTCTCTTATGTTGTGTCTATCTGCATCTTGGAGGAAATGGTTTATAGATATTTTTTTAAGTGACCTTGATGAGCACTGATAATGCAATAAGCATTTATGGTAACTGTGTGTTTGTGTGTGCAGAGAGGTTTTGATTGTGATACTTTTTCCCGTTACATGATTATTCATGAGCATCTGTTTTTTTTTTTCTTTTTTCTTTTTGCATGCACATTTGATAAAGTTGCTCTATAGAAGCCAAAGGGTTATACTCTTCCAAGTACAAAAGGCCTTGGTGTGTTTCATTCAGAGAATTATGATTAATATCTTTATTCTGTATCCAGCACAGACATTCATCTCTTTCCTGGAAAATTGTATTGTAGCAAACTGGATTCATAGTTTTCTATCAAATAACTTCCCTGTAACATAATCCTCTGTTTATTCTTGCTTCTAGGAAGGTATGGGAATAGCAATCATTATCAAAGTTTTCAAAAGTTGGAGTCCCTAAATCACTGAAATGTTCCCACTGTTTTAAGTCTGATTTTTTTGAGATTAAGAAGGGTTGATTAACTGAAAATATTCCCCAATTTGCAGTTTTCAAATGACTTTGTTTAAAAATAGGTCACTCCACAACTGGGTTGTTTTTGGCCTCACAGTAACTTTTAGGATTTTTCTGGTTGAGGCAAGACGTCGTGGCTCCATCATGCTTCAAAAACCACCATCTTGTTTGGCTGTTTGTAGTGTTTTTTTATGATCTTAAATGCATTTATTTTTACTAAATGCTGGAATTCATTGAACATTTTTGTTTTGGTGGAACAAAACAAAAATATATATTTTTTTGTCCTTTTTCGCAAAAAATATGCCCAACTTTTAAAAAATATAATTCAATTCAAAAATGCTTTATTTGTCCCAAAGTAAATTAAATGTTGTATCTCGTATCATCTGAGCGCCTTGTGGATGACCACAATGTTGCTGCTAATCTTCCTTGGTTGCTTTTGCTACACCTCTTTTAGCCTTTGTTTGGCCGTACGGTCAGAAAGCTGTTTGCACAAACTCTTTTCTGTCCAGAATATTTCTCCAGACATTTTGAGGATCCTCGAGATGTGATGGGAGCCTTTCTGTTCTTTTTGTTTAAAGGGGATTTTCAAGGATGCTCCATGTTTTCTCTGGATAAAGGTGGTCCCAGCCATCCCAAAGCATTAGAAATGGTTGTGTAACCATTTTGCAGATGTTAGATTTGTTGGAATAATGTGTTCTGAACATTTAGGCAGGAAGCCAAGAGCAAAAAAAAACTCGTATTAGTAGCACTGTTTGGTCAGTTTGTTTAAATAAAAAAAAAAAAAGAAAAACTTGGAGGTATTTTATGAATTTCCTGTTTTGTCATCTTTTCCCCCTTTGTCCCTCTGCTGCTGTTTCCCTCCAGCATGCCGCCGCAGGAGGCGTGCGCCGCTTCGTCAAACCCCCAGAGACTCTGGAGCGGTCCCTGGAAATGTCTCGCCACCGGGGCCGCAAAAGAACCCAGAAAAGACCGAATTACAAAAACCTGGGGGAGGAGGATGACGACAGAGCGGGGGGAGGCGGCAGCAGTTGTGCAGGAGAGGTGGAGGAGGGCTGGGATGATGACGGCGGCAGAGGAGGAGAGAGGGAGAAGGGAAAAGGTACAGAGGGATTAGGAGGAGGAGGAGGAAGTGGGAGCTCTAAGGGAGGCAGAGCGAGTGGGGAGATGGCGGAAGGTGAGTTTGTGTCTCATTGGACACAGAAGTACAGGACTGTGTTTGTGTGTATTTTCTCCCATCAATCAGACTTCCTTGTTCCCCATGAGTCCTCCAAACAGAAAAGAGAGGAGCTAATTGCTTAATTGCTCTCTGCTTTGGTTTTCCTTTGGGTGATGAAAACATTTCCAAACCTTGTTTTTTTTTTAAACCGTTTAACCTCTTCTTCATCTGTGACCTCATTGGATAAAAAACAAATTAAGAAACATGAAAAGAGAAAATTGAGGATTATGGTGCAGGCTTTGCTCTTTCCACTGTTTGGGATATATATATTTTTTTATTTATCCATAAATAACCCCATTAAACACAACGTCCATTAAATCAAAACTGTCCATTCCTGCGAGGATACACCATCCATCCTGTGCTCCTCACCTCTGCCTGTCTCCCACTGCTTCTCTTACTCTGTGTGTGTGTGTGTGTGTGTGTGTGTGTGTGTGTGGCCATTTCAATCATCTGAAATTAATTCTTTTTTTTATGTTGTGATGGAATAGTCCCTTTTCACAAGAGAGTCTCTTTAGACAGAGGAAAAATATATTTGACTGTGTGGATTTTTTGCAAATGTAAAGTTGTGGGCAGATTAGCAAGAAGTAGTTTCAAAATAAGATGTGTACTAAATGGGTAGGAAAAAAACAACGCCTACACTACTTAGCAGGTTGGTAAACCATGCATTAAAATTAGAAACTTAAATGGCACATGGACCGTCTAAGATGTTTATCCTATTTTTGAATGCAAAGTATATTTTTACCTATCTTCCTACATGTGCAACATTTCTTTGCTGTTTGGCTACATTTCATTTGACCTCATTAAACTGGAACATGTTCTAGACTTGCATATGGCCCAGAGATGCAAGTTATCAGTTAATGAGTTAAAGTTGACTGATCTTCTTGCTCCACTAATGGCAGTTTTCTTAAAAACCTGATCATTTTTGCTTTTTTCGAGGGCTGACCAAAAGACTATTTTTGTCAGCTGTGTTAAATACAAAATTATGGTTATCTTGCATTAAGTTAGACATATTTATATAATAACGCAAAACGGGAACCTCTGAGATTACTGAATAGAAAAATTAAATATGCTCAAGGATGTGCAAGGGTGCGATTTCACATAATGTCTGATGACTGGGGACTAAAGATGGAGAGGCAGAAAACAAAAGAGGGAGAAGGATAAAGATGTAGGGATTAAAAAAGCTTTTCAAAGTGTTTGAAAGACAGCAGGTAAGTTTTGTATGCAGAGAAGGTTTGTAAATATTCAGGTTAGTCTAAATTGCTAGCAAAATAACGTTACTGTTTTGCAAGTGTATGCTGCATTTATAATAGATTGTAGCAAGAAAAATTAATAAATTCGTTTGCAATTTGTTGTTTTGACTGTAATCATGTAACGTGATGGTGAATTAGAAAAAAGTTATAGAACTTGGCAGTGATAAACCTGAGTTTAAATGTCTTCACGCAGTATAACGCTACAGCGCTGTTGTGATGTGCCAAGTCTGATCAAATGTAACATCCAGCCAATATTTGAAATGTTTTTGGAGTTTTTATGTGGATTGACTGCTGTATTTTTTTTAAACCTACTTAACACAAAGTTCATATCATCCAGCTGTGAGGATGGAAAGAAAGAGAAAGAATGAGGACAGGCAGGGGAAGCCAACAAGTTGGTCTCATATTATTAGGTAAAAGCTACATAATCCCAAGTGATAAACTTTAAAATATTTATTCTTAGAATATGCATGAGAAATATTTATCTACTTAAAGCTATTAAATAAACATGTCAGACCATAAAACTTAGTAGAAAATATAGGTTTGAGCCAGTTATTGATCTCTATTGAAAACAGTGTTGCACCATTTCATCTGATGGCTTTCTTGACAAATGGGCAGGTGCAAAGGGACATGCATCAGTTTAGTGTCAACATTCTTCCATAGAGGTCAGGCTACTGTTAAGATGTAGTTTCGCATTTTCACAACAGAAAATGTATCGAGTGCTGGGTGCTTCTAGGTTACAACTTGTATTATTACACAATTTAGTTGTTTTGTTTTTTAATTATGGACCTGATAAATTGCATAATCCCCCCCCCGCCCCCCTGCCCACTGGCATTATGTCTCTATCATGTTAAAAATTTTGTGTGTTATCTTCACCCCATTTTCATCTGAATGAGCTTGTTGAGTTTTTACATTTCAAAACAGAAGCATACTAAGTGCCTTTTCCATCCCACACCAGACTCCGTTTGGACCATTTTTCTTTCCCGTTCTGGGATGGCCCCAGCGTCTTTATTTCTGTGTGAACTAGTTTTGCTTAAGGATGCCCAGTGGTGCCCTCTTCTGGATGGAAAGTTCCATGTTGATCTTATTGGATCACACTTTTCCACATTTGCTACGTCCCCAACTTGCCCCCTGAAAATAGTTCTTTTGAATTTTTTTTCAATAATGTCTTTCTTTTTGCTGCTCTTGCATAAGCCCTTATTTGTGGAATCACAAGTTAGTTGTTCTGTGAATAGCTTCTTCCACCAGAGCTGTGGATACCTGCAGCTTTCCCAGATTTATCTTCAGTGCTTCTCTGAGCAATGTCCTTATGTTACTCAGAAACATCCAAAGATGTGCAGTTATGGAGTTTTTTTCCCTAACCTTCGCTGCAATAAACATGTCCTCAGCTTTCTCCCTGACCCGTTTGCTGTGTTCCTTGGTGTTCATGATGCTGTTTGTTCACAGATATTCTCAAAGAAATCTGAGGTTTTCACAGTATAGCTGGATTTATTATGAAAGCAGAAGTGATTTACTTATTTGGGGAACTCTTGTAGCATTACGTTAAACTGGGTTTAATTAGGAAAAGGGGTAAATGCAAATGTACCCTATTTTTCAGGTTTTCATTTTCAAACTGTTAGGTAAACCTGCATTTTTCCTACCACTTGATAGCTGTACAGTGCTTTGTGTTGGTGTATCACAAAATTCCAATAAAATACACTGAAATGTTGAAAAAGGTTCAGTTAAAATTTTTATTTTTATGATCTATACTGATGGACAGAAGTTTGTCGGGAGTGCACCTTAAACTACAAAGTGTGTGTGTGTGTGTGTGTGTGTGTGTGTGTGTTTGTCTGCACACAGAAATTGAGATGGTGGTGATGGAAAAGTGCAGAGCATCAGAACTGACTGAACAGAACATCACTGATGAAGAGAAGACCGCCGCTGCCACTCGAACACACACAGAAAGAAGCAGGTGCAGATTCACACACTCCTTCCCACAGCAGCAGATGAATGTCGGTGGGCTGACATCTTGTCACCTTCTCGCCCTCGCAGGCCGTTCCTGGACATGGTGTACAGCGCCCTGGAGTGCACCAACGATGACTACCACGCTCTGTTTGTGCTCTGTCTGCTTTATGCCATCTCACACAGCAAAGGTTTGTTAATTTGCAGCAGTCGGGGTTAACGTTACATGGTCCAGTCCTCTCCAAATATCCTGTGAATAGTCCTCGGATGCGGATTGTTTGATGTTTCGACGAAATGAATCTCATGAACAAATTGTGTCCCCGACTGTGGCGGATGCAAGCTTGGAAATGTTTTGTAGTTTTTTTTCTCACATAAATGTCGATTGACGGCTTCCTTTACCAATTTCATGCCCCATTACTTTTTAACAACTATACAATGTTGTAATGAGTTATAGTTTAATACCTTTGGTGTATTTGTCAGCTCAGTTCCTGATAGCCTGCATTCTTCTTCATGGCGCCATGACTCATCCCTTGATTATTGAAGTCTAGTCCAGAGCTCGACATGACTACATGAAATAATATTTCTACTTTTTTTCTTCTCTAATCCCAAGTACCTGGCAAATGAGTAACTTACTTTATCATTAAAAAATTATTTGTTTTAAATTGTAATATTCTTCCTATTAAAGTTATAATTACATAGCTATCAGTAAAAACTAATTGTAAACTAATAAATCTGAATCACCAAATTATTGTTAGAAATTACTTCACATTTAAAATGGCATCTTACTGATGAACTTTTGACATCCCTTAAGAACCATAAAGACAATAATTTAATAAAATGTATTCATGATAAATCAGCTTATCCTGCTTGAGTGCAGTGACTTTAAAATTTAAAATTTTGTTAAAGGTGTGAACCGTGATCTTCTGGAGCGTCTGCAGTTGCCGGTTCCCGACCAGGAGCGAGGTTCTTACAGCGTGGTGCTTGTGGAAAGACTGATCAGAATAATGAACCAGGCGGCGTTGCCAGGTAACAAAACATTCAGCTTTGAATGCTGATCACCAGACCAAACAGTAGGGCGTGGAGTTACCACGAATCAATACGTTTCAAGAAGATTCACTTTGAAAATACAAGTATTAGCAATCTGTTGCCTAGAAACCATTAGGACACGACATGAACGAGCGCATCCAGTCTGTTCGTTGTGAATTAGAGATGAGTTCACCATTCATGTTAATTTCTTAATTGGGCACTTAATGTGATAAACTCCATTCCCATATATATATATATATATATATATATTTCTTTTTTTTTCCCCAGATGGGAAAGTTCGCCTCGCAACACTTGAGCTGAGCTGCCTTCTGTTGAAGCAGTCGGTTTTGTCGGGAAGCCAATGTATAATCAAAGATGTCCATCTAGCCTGCCTCGAGGTAACACACATACTCTGCATGCACATAATAGCTTCTGAGTGATGCGTTTGTCTAAAAAACAAAAAGTGTCATGTTTCTTCATCTCTCCTGACACAACAAATTCCAGATAACAGGAGCCAGAGCTTTCCTTGTCATGCTGCTTCACTAGAATCCGGGTTTCTTGTGAAGTGCTCACTTCTTGTTATGATTCATTATGAGGCTCTCCTTAGAATGTGAAGAGACTTCCCTCCTCTGTCCAAGAGTCAATAATTCATAATTCATTTTGTTTACAATCTGTGGTTTCTGTTCCCGTCTCATCTAATTTATGTTGCTGAATTCCAGGATATGCCAAACAACAAATAAAGATTAAAAAATATTTCAAAGAAATTCCACCCTGTGGTGCCGATATTTGAAGCAATAATTGATTAGGTCTCCTCTTGGAGTGTAGCAACTCTAACAGCTGTTTTTATTTTTGTATTAGTTAATATAAAGTACCAGAAAACAGATCATGTATAAATCATAATAGCAAAGCAGGTATTTTCAACTGTACAGTCAGTCTGGACTTCTTACGGGCAACAACTCTCAGATGTTGTTTTATCGAAGGTAGAGGCCATTATATAGATTCTCTGATTGTTAATGATCATTTGTCAGTCATTAAGTCGTACATATAGATATCATTAGATTGACCAGTTAATATTTAAACCTGATTTATAATTGGAATCTAACAAGCTTTAAGTAGATTGTATCTGGTTTCTATTTGTTTCCCTTGTGTAAACTTCCCTTTGTAGGTAACTGTTGTTCCTATAAATAAGCTGCAGTGACTCACCATAGTTGATTAACCAGATTGTTGCTCGTAAGCCAGCGTTTCTCAGGAACTGCATCGGAAACGTACAATATTCCCACTGAAGCATCACTGGCCAGTTCTATGGACAGCGCATCAAGGTTTTAATAGTGTTAATTCCTCTAAGACTGTGTCATGTTACACAGGGAAACCCTAAAATGCAAGGGAACATTGCCCTGTGAACGTCGAAAAAAAAAAAAAAAAAAAAAGAGTTTTGGGTTTTTTTTTGGGGGGGGCCCGAGAAGAGGGTCTGGATTTACTGGGGTCTTTT
>NW_015112865.1:337651-373721 GCF_001443285.1 Poecilia latipinna | reverse complement strand
AAAAAAAAAAAAAAAAAAACAGAGTATCGTGTTTGTGTTTGCAGGGTGCCAGAGAAGAGAGTCTGCATTTACTGCGGACTTTTTACAAGGTAATTACACAAACTACAAATCTCAACAGCACACCTTTGAACCGTGGGAATACACACAATGTTTTATTATACTAGTGCATTCGATTAAAGACTTGTATCATCTTTATATGCTTTGGATTCCCAAAGGATTATTTTCCATTCTTTCATTCTTGATTTTGTGTTGCACAATGTGACTTCTGGTCGCCGAAACAAGAAGCATTTAGTATTTGGCCACCAGTATTTCAGAGAAATTGATCTTGGAAAAAAAAAAGGAACAACAAAATTTCTTGTGTTGCGTCCAGATTAATCCGAGAACAGCCTCATAACAGAAACTAAGTGAAAACCTCCCAGTTTCCATATGATTAGTCGGTTGGTTATAATTGAAAGTAACCCGATCCTGAGAAAAAAGCTTTGTCTTTGCCTGCAGATCAGAGTTAGTGTTGGTATTTTGTTTGTTCTTTACAGTTAAATGTAAAGTTTCATCTTTACTTTCACTTTTTATTTGATTCAGTCTGGATATTGTTCTGCAATCACTCAGATGAGTTGCTTTTCTTTTTAAAATGAAAGTTTTCTTTTGGTTTGTTTCTCTTAAAAAAAAACATACTAATTGCAGTAAGCCTGAGTTTTTAATAATTAGGTCTTTGCACCAATTTCTGTTAAATGTTACTAAAGCTAGAGAACTTTATCTGATGTAATCTGGGATACTTTTGGAGAACAGTGGCTTTCATTGTTGCGTGCTATCAACATTGCTCATCTTTGTGCAATATTCCAGTCATAAATGCTTCATGACACTATCACTGTCTGCAGATCTGCAGATGGTCTGACTTTGACTGACTTTGATTTGTCTAATCACAATTAAGTTACTGATTTAAAGAGTATATATCATATCTTGTCAATCTTCAGTGCCAGAAATCTATAAAATCTTGCAAGAATAAGATGTAAATAAATAACTTTTGGCCTTTTTATAGCTTTTCAAAGCTGATTTAAAAAAAATGCATGGCTATTAAAGCAGAAAAGAATGAACATAGAAGGGGAGAATGTCGCTTTACCACCTGGAGACTTCATACCAATCACAGAACAGATCATCTTCTAGACAAAAAAGCCATTCTGATAGTAATATGTGAAACGGGGTGTGTGTCGGCTGAAAGAATAAATGGAGCACTTTTCCTACGAAGATTATTCATGCAGGAAATGTGACAAATTCTGTGAAAATGTTCCAATTCAGAGAGCGAGGAGAAGGAAACAAGCCAAGCCTATGAAAAGAGGACAGAAGAGAGTTGTTGTTACAGCTACTACAGACTGTAAACAACAAGAGGCCTGAGGCTGCTGCAGTTGTTGTTGTTTGAGAGCTTGAAGCTTATTAGGGGGGAAAAAATAACTTTTTCTCAGGAGATGCATCTTTTTAGGTAGTGGTAGTGCATCTATTCTATTCTTTCATCTATTTAGTGGAATCACAGATTCCACTAAATCAGTGATTGCTGTCCCACCATGCTCCTTATGTGAAGTTTTAGCTGCAGCTTATTTTCCCATTGTATTTTAACCAAATGAATGAGGGACTGTATGGCTGCAGTCTGATTCTATCTGTATTTTAACTTCCATTTCATCCACCATATGTGTAGCTTTTGTTTAGGGACTTTTTAGGGCCAAACTTGATGCTGTTGTGGGAATTTATAGAATTATAGTGATGTAATGGATTATGTTTGTTGTCAGATAGCCACAGTATACATTTAAATTCCTGAGTAGGGTTCTGGTTTGCTTGCTATCCGAGCTTCTGAGCTAGACAACTTTTCTCCTGCCCTTCACTGTATGATGTCAGTTTGGACCCGGAGACTTGTGCTACCAGTTGTTTTGTCTTAGATGGGCATTGCGTGATGCACCCATATCACATTTATGCAGTTTAATCATAATGTCATCATTCTTAAACAAACTTTCAGTTGTGTTCTTGGTGGTCATGTGATCAGTTTTTTTCTTTTACACTTTTCTACATTTCAGTTTTCAGTTCAGTTTTCAATATATCGAAATTGTGAATGTTATCGTTTTTACCTTATTCTTTCAAGAAGGGGAATGAATGTGTCTAATGCTCAGCAGTTGGTTGAAAACAATCTGCATGAGGTTCTTCCTTGTTTCTGCGTAATATTTGAAAGGTGTAAATTTAATTTGGAAAACACTTTGACATTGTCTGTACCTACTTAATCCTTGCCGGGTTCTGAATAGGAGGTGGAATATACCGCTGTTGATGTAACATGGTGATTAGATGAACACGTACTTCTCAGTTTACATATAAACAAGTAACTTGGTGTTCCTTGGCCTTGGCTGCCCGGAGGTGCTTGTTGAAACAATTTGTCTTCTGTCCATAATGTTCAAGTTTAGATGCGTCATTTGAAAGTTGTTTTCCAGCTGCCATGCTTAATTGAAGTGATAGATTAGCGTCATGTTTTTTTAGAGGAAGAGACTTTTTTTTTTTTTTTTGGTTTTGGTTTGACATTCTCTAGGTCTGAACTTGTAGTTACCCTTACGATCCAAAAATCTCACCTTGTTGTGCTATTGACTAATTTCAGAGCAGATGAGGACCAGCAGCAAGTGATCTGTATGAGGTGTTTACTTCCATGACATGCATTTAGACTGCATTCATTTTCCATTTAATTTTCTGTTGCTACAGAAAATCGACCAGGTTTGTTCATTAAACTTTGTCACCAAATGTTTTCTTGTCTGTGCAAAACAATAATGCAGTCCAGCCTCCAAAGTTTTGGGTTGCATAAAAAAGGTGGAAATGGCTAATTGTGTTGAAGTTGTTCATTCCATCTCAATTTGAGGCCAACTGGTAAAAATAAGGACAAAATTGAAAATAAATTATGGGCAGAATCTCATTTTAACAACTGCAGATCATTCCAGATCGTATGGAAGAAGTACGGCGTCTCAGTGTTTTTTCAGGTCCTTCAAAACTGATTTTTCATGGGAAACCGTCAATAAACATTTGCTTTCATCTCTCGATAGTCTAATTGGTGTTTTTTATACATTACATTTGATAAAAATGTTATTTAAAAAAGGCATAGGCATTCTTTTCAAATTATTTAAAAAATGTACGGGACGAACACATTATGTAGTTTAAACACAAAGTACTGCATAGCTGTCAGTTCAAGATGTATAGTCATAAGTACAAAAACACTTATCTTCAGTGGATGTATTTAGATCTGATGCTTCATAAATATGGCTGCAAGCTTAGCATTTTAGCATATTGATGGCTTGATATAATTTATAAATGTCTTATGACTTGTGTTTTCACATAGCTCCTGAAGCAGCTTTCATGTTTGTTTTTTGTCACAGGGTGAAGAAATCTTTCTGGACATGTTTGAAGATGAATACAGAAGCATGACAGTAGGTTAACCTTCGTAGTTCCGCTAATAATGCATTCGAAAAAGCATCATCTGGAAATTAAACTTTAGTTTGGAGGTGTTTCTTGTCACTCATCGTGGTGTTTTTCTCGCAGAGTAAACCTCTGAATGTGGAGTACCTAATGATGGATGCCTCCATACTGCTGCCGCCCACCGGCACCCCTCTGACGGGGATCGACTTCGTAAAGAGGCTACCTTGTGGAGACGTGGAGAAGACCCGCAAGGTTCGTCAACACAGACGCGTCCGCATACAGGAGCTCAGGGCACTGATTGTTACATTCCCAGGAAAGCAAATCTTAGATTTTTCTCATAAAAAGTCTCTTGTTTCCAGTTTGTTTATAATGTCAGTGTGTTAATGTCCTTTCTGGAATTTTGTTTTTCGAACACCAGCTGCGATTGCTCCTTCAATATATTCATCTTGGGTTTTGTCTGGCCCCTCTTTGTTTCTCTTTCAGGCTATTCGAGTGTTCTTCATGTTGCGGTCATTGTCACTTCAGCTTCAGGGAGAACCAGAAACTCAGCTTCCTCTGACCAGACCTGAAGACCTAATCAAGACAGATGACGTCTTAGACCTCAGTAAGAGTCTCACACTCAGGCTTAGCTTTAGGAATGATGTCATTAATAAGTTGAAAGTAAGTGAAATCTGACCTCAGAGTCACTCAAGCAAATATAAATTGGTCTTCCTGTAAAGAGGGGACTTTTTTAGAGTTTCCTGCACTCCACAGTTAAAACGCTCCGATCTGACAAACCTCTCGCTGATTTTCTCTGCTAAGGTAAAGCGGCCACTCTAAAAAAGAGTGCAGAGTTTACAGATGCAGTGTGCAAAGATTATAACCTGAGCAGTTTTCTTTCACCCTTCACAGGTGTGTTTTGGAAAGTCGTGGTTAGCTCTGCAGCTGCACAGTAATGTGAACCAGTCCTGGTACTCTGGTGGTTCACAAACTCGTATAACATTCTTATATTTTGGCATTTGCATTTCTTTGTTTTGTTAATGTTGAACATAATTGAACGATAACCTTAGATTATAAAAAAAATTATATCTGTCTTTACTGTAAAGCTGGTGGTTTTCTTGTGATCATTTACTATAGAAACAATTTTCAGGGTCAAAGTTCATCTTTAGCTTCATTTTGATGTTCTAACCTAATTTTATGGCTTATAAAAACACAAATATTAACTATTTAGATTTCTCTTAATTTATATATGTTATGTTATTAAAGTTAAAAAAAAGTAACAATTCCTCAGGTTTATCAGTGTAATAAACCAAAGCCGTTACGGACATTTACAAAGACGATGCTAAAATTTCTGCTTTTTATGTTTTTATTGGTGTGTTAAAATAAATGACTGCTCTGAGGATCCTGCTGCATACTGTGAAGGAGAAGTTACCTCTGTCATCAGTTTCCAAAGCTAGGAGTCTCGACATGACCATAATGCCAAAAGTATTTATATCCCTTAGACATTTCCGTGTTTTTTTTTTTTTTGTTTTGTTTAAACAAACTTTATTTTATGTTTTTTGGGAGTGGAAGGATTTCATTAAACAGACCAACACAAAGTAAAATATTTTGAAGTTGAAAATTAACTTTTCCCTTTGTTCTTTCCAAAACATCAAAACACTTTGCTGCACATTTGTATTCAACCTCTTATGTCGACACTTTGCAGCTCTTCTATAGCCACCATGGCCTTCTTGCCTGCCTTTTTTATTAGTACTTTCTACCTAAGAAATGTCCAAAGGTTTGCAGTTCTGCCTTCTCTTTGTTATATATATTGAACACTGGTTAAACGTTGAAAGCTTTGTTTCCCGTGAATGCTCTTACCAGGTGTTGCTTTGCAAGAGTTTTCAACAACATTGGGATTGTTCCATCCCTTTGACTTGTATCTACTCGCACATGTCCATAGATTTGATGAAAATTATAACGAGCATACAGATTTCTGCTTTGAGGATCCGTTTTGAAGATGCGTGGCTTTTGTAGATCTCAGGGTTTTCTTTGGTAATGGTGACTGTGCAATCTGTGTCGTATGTAGGTAGCGGTGGCCTTTAAATGTTATGTTATCTGTGGTGAGTCAACTAGAAAAACATGTCTGGTTGCAGATTGTGGTGTCAACCTGTTGTCTGATAGTTGTAACAAACCAGTGACACAGCAGAGCGTTGTCTGTCGCCACCATCTGCTTTATCTTTGTCCGTTGGCAGTTAGACTAACTTGTAGGTTTTACATGTTTATGACTGGACATGATTAAAAGATACCGTCTTAGGACTTTCCTTATTTCCTTTCTGGAAAAGGAAATAAGATAAAAGGAAAGACTTTTGACAGAGAGATAAAACATTGACCAAATATCTCACGTCTGTTTTACTTTCATCTCTAACTCAGTGGCTGAAACTCTTGTGTTCTGATTTTTCCAAATGCCAGTCGAAAGAGGCTGTGGCAGATCTGGGTTTTGACAAACCTGTGAGGTGTCATGTGGTTTGACTTCCTGGAATTGATGTCACTGAAAAGATGATCTTCAACCAAACGTGTAGTAATAATGACTCCCTGAGTTGCAAACAGTTGATTTAAAAAAAAAAAAAAAAATTTGCTTTCCTTGTTTGACTGTATTTGTAAGCTAGGTGATTATCTAAGAACACATTCTTAGTAATTGCAGGCGGAGGGGGAGGGTTTTTCCTGGCGAGTGGGAAGAGTAACCTCTTCAATCTCTCACCCACAAATGTTTTTCTGACCATTAGGTTGCCACCACCTACATTCCACCTCCTCTTCTAATAACATTTGAATCATGGAGCATTTCTTTGTCTCGACAAGTTTGGGGAGTTTTGGAGGTGAGAGGTGCCGTTTCATTTTAGATCTTACCAAATTTCTAAAGGTTCAGGTCAGTGTACTGTTTCATAAGGCAAACAAAGTAGCTCAGACAGCTTTATTGTAACTCTCTCAAACGTGAACAATCTGCTTAAAAGATAAGTGGAGATTATTTATTTCAGATTAATATAAAGTTTGAAGAATTG
Organism: Poecilia latipinna; assembly: GCF_001443285.1. Classification (NCBI taxonomy): domain Eukaryota; kingdom Metazoa; phylum Chordata; class Actinopteri; order Cyprinodontiformes; family Poeciliidae; genus Poecilia; species Poecilia latipinna. The sequence goes on along the minus strand of NW_015112865.1, from coordinate 367,272 downwards.
AACCCTTCTATAGAGAATCACTTACGACATTTAAAGGGAGGGTATGAGGTACAGTTGGTATTTTTGAGATTTATATTATCTTATGATGTTGTTCCCTCATCAAAAATAATACCTTGAGTGCTGCTTTGATTCTTTTTCATGCATGTTTGAGACATCCTTGAATCTCCCATGGCAACCATTTGGGGTTGCTTTTAACCACTTGCTCTCACAAAGCACCGCCTACTTACCTAAAGCTCCTCCTCAGAGCTGCAGTCCCCTGCTGCTTCCCCACACAGATCCTCCAGACCACCAGCAGCAGCAGCAATTAGGAAACACCTATGGCTTATCGTACAGATTACTTTTCATTCTAAAGTCACTAAGAACGACTGTAAACAGCATAATGAAGGAGCACTGTTGTGATGACGTGCTGAAGACAGAGTGTTTTTAAATAGTAGGAGTTTGTTAAAGAAGCAGAAGCCAATTTCAAGGCAACAAATTATAAAGTTAATTTTCTTTTAAGTTATTTTTCATTCATTCACAGCTTTTTTTACAACAAGTATAACAATAAAGTAACAGTTACTTATGGCATTATGTGCCTGTAAGACACTTAATACAGTAGACCTCACTCTGTAGTCTTGTTGGTCACTCTGTTATGATTAACACGCCCAAGTTGATCCCACAAGTTTTTAGTAGCGTTGAGGTTACGACTGCGGTCAGCCGTTCCATCCTCTCCACTACCAGATTTTTGAGGTAGTGTGATAAACCTCACTCTGTGAGGGGTGAGAAGTGAATTTAGTCCTAAAAGTTGAGGTGTGAAATCTCCACTAGTTGAAGAATCTCTTCAGTGTGTCTAAAGTGCCTCCAGTGACGTGGCTGCACCACTCCACTCTCTTTGGCAGTGAGGATTTTCTAACCATTAGTGTCATAAAGCGTTATCGGTTCACTTTGTTGTTGTAACAAGTTCCCTTATTTTCCGTGCCAAGTACTTGTTGAACCTGGATTACCCTTACTTAATAGGGGTAATCCACAACTTTGTTGTGATCATGCAACAAAGTTGTCATAATGTATTCACAACAAGGTTGTGAGCACATTACGACTTTGTGATGAGTTGCTTTGATTGCTCGAGAAAGGATGAGCTGTACAGATACTATGTTTGTGTGAACTTCTGTTGTAAAAGCGCCTGATGTCATGTCGACCTTTTATTTCTCAGAAAAAGATTTTGTATATTTCTAAACTACTTCCTCCTTCTTGGAGAGTGAAGATGTCAAATCATCATCTATCAATGCATGGAATTGTATGTTTTACTTTTTGTCATGGGGTTGCTTCCTTGCCAACTTTTCGTGGCAATAAAAAGACTCATGGAAACAAAGATACTATCAATTAGATGGCTCTAGATTGTAGTCGGAGCAAGCCGACCACTTTCTGTCAACGCTAAAATAAGACACTGGGGGGGTGGTATGGTTTTTTCCCCATTTTGTCAGGGGACTGAATCTGTTGAACTTCCCCTAATTTCTTTTGACCATTTAAATATTAGTATACCCTTGTTACCATTGGAAACCAAGGACTATCTCTCCTGGTGAAGGTACTTTTCACGGGTTTCTGCTTCACTAGGTGGCATTCAGTTCCTGGCAATCCCCTTTGATCTTTAATCACACCACACGTTTTACAAGCTCATGCATGTCTGTGCTCCACACCCCACCGGTCTAAGTGGAAACACTAAAACAGTAATAAAAGTTTGTCTCGCTTCCTCTGTTTGTACACTGGCGAGATGAAATCTGATCTCCAACAACTTTTTGTACGGTAAAACAATTGAATACTTTGGGTGGAGGATCAACAAGGAGCAAGATGAGAAGGAAGAGAGAATTTAATCTTGGAGTTGTACACTAGCTGGTTTAGCCGGTTTACGTTTGGAGAAAGTTGAAAGTGGGCGATGTGTCAACCAAAACCAGTGGTGTCAGATCGGGTCATTTGCAGCTTCACTTTGCTGGTTTTGTGGTGCACTGCAGTAAATAATGCTCATATGTGGGCTTATCAGTTCTTGTTGCTCCTCAGCATGTGGGAGGAAAGCATCTTCTCTGTCCTTTTAAGTGCATCGAGCCGTCTGGCTGCACTGGCCCACTATGCTTCTGTCTGGGGTTTGCGTACGCAAATTAGCACAGCATCATAAAGTCACAATACAAAATATATATATATATTTTACTTTCAGTAACTTCATTAGCCCTCGTTATTTTGCCCAAAGTTGTTCCAAAGAACAGGATTGTGTTCCAGTTATAGAATTGAACAGAAGCAGGCTTTGTCAGGCTTTGTGGGTTTATTGTCCCTTAGTTTATATTTTCCTCAGCCCTTTTCAAATGTTTTGGGGGTTTTTAATGCATAGGCATAGGACCCCTTCTTCCCCTCTACCCCCAGGTTTTTCAAATATTTTTATTGTAATATTAAAGTTTTCCCTGTAAAAATGTGATCAGTTCTCTAGAACAAGTTAAATTCGTATGTCACAGATGTGTCGTATACTGAACTTCTACCCAGTGGCTAATTTGTGACATCCCAGATTAGCTTTTTCTACTCTGAACACAACACCACAGTGTTCAGAACACAACATTATAAATTGTCTTAACTAATTCTAAATAAAACTTGAAAGCAGAAAAAAATGGCAACAAGAAAAACAATGTTACTTATCTTTATCTTTCAATCATTTAACAGGTGGTTTCAAGTGTCCATTTGACTGTACATTGCTGTCTGTTTCAGATAACAGTGACTTGATAGCATGTATGGTGGTTAGCAAAGATGGCAGCCAAGCTCAGAGGTTCCTCGCTGTAGATGTGTACCAGATGAGTCTAGTTGAACCAGAAACCAAACGTCTCGGTTGGGGAGTAGTCAAGTTTGCCGGCCTTTTGCAGGTAAGAGAAAAGTAGTTGTTGTTTTTATTTGCTTTTTTTTTTTTTTGCATCTGTTTACAAAAGTCTTTGAAGTTCATTAAATATTTTTAATTTTCCCTAGTTTGTAGGAAAATTATAATCGTGGACAATCCCATAGATATGAGTCATTTATCGTTTCACCTCACAAATGAGTAAGCTAATTTGAATAATGAGGCATGCTTTTTGGAGTTGGTGGATTAAGAATTGAGTTTATTACACATCTATTCTTATTGAAGACTAAAACTAGCCTTGAGGATTTTTTTTCTTCAGAAAAAAGGAGAAAACCTGATTTTTGAAGCTTAACATTTGCAAATAACTCAGACATCACGCCAAAGTTGAACAAGAAACGGGGGCGTTCTTGGATCTATAAAAGTTCTTCAAATTACCCATTTTGCAGTTTGAAATTGAACATTCTTCACTGTCTATCTTCCTCCTCCTTTTTAAAGGACATGCAGGTGTCTGGCGTTGAGGACGACAGCCGAGCTCTGAATATCGTCATTCATAAACCGAGCTCCAACCCTCACGCCAAGCCCCTGCCGATCCTGCAGGCCAACTTCATCTTCGCCGATCACATCCGCTGCATCATCGCCAAGCAGAGGCTCGCCAAGGGTCGCATTCAGGCTCGACGCATGAAGATGCAAAGGATCGCAGGTGAGGAACGAAGCTCAGGAGGGAGTCATTATCCACAGTGAAACAACATGGGCTGAAAGGCGTCTCACAGGACAAGTAGCCAGGAATCCTGGAGCAGCATAAAAAGCCAGAGAACACCATCCAAATCGCAAGGTATGAGGATGGCAGCATCAGGTTGTACAGGTGTTTTGCTGCAGCAGGGACTGGTGCACTTTGTAAAAGGGAGCATGATGAGGGAGGAAGATATTGAAGCAAAACCCAGATTTTAACAACAAAACCAAAGTGCAGAAAAGATAACATGCCTTGGTTTACAGAATACAAAATAATGGACAGATTATGTTAAGTCAAAATAAACAACTATATTATTAATAGTCGCATTATATGGGGCAGGTGTGTGAAAGGGGAGAAGTCGACTGTCTTTATAGGGAAACAAGAAAATCCAAATGTTATATAATGAAGCTGTACTATATTAAAATGTACTCAATGTATAATGATCAGACTGTTTTGCGGTTTGTGTCTCTTTTTTGTTGTTTTGGATGCTTTTACTAATGATAAACCAAATAAAAGGAGAGCATAAGGAAGTACATTAAATAAAAGAATCTCAAACTTTTAAATATCCACAGCAGAAGGATGAAAGATGGTTATATATTCAAAACATGCTGTACTTATCTACTAATACAGTTTCACAAAGTGTAAAAAATTAATCATTAGGTTCTCATTAAATTAATTTTATACAAAGCAGCTTTCTGTTAAACTATAAAAGTTTTTTTCTGGACCTCCAACATCCATGATGACTATCAAACATGATAAAAGCAACTAAAAATGTATATTTTTAATCTCTGTAGTTCACATATTGCACTTTAGAGCATTATTCTCTCCTCTCTGTCATAATTTGCTTTTATTGGCTCCAGTGTTCCTGCCTGTTAATATAAGGAATCTATTTGTACTGTAAACACAAATCACTTTACCCAGAAGTGATTTGTACTTCCCCTTACTACGGTCAAATTCTTCAGAAATCCACTCAAACCCAACAAAACAAATAGATGATCTAGCTTAGTTCAGCAAATTGAGGAGGATGTGACGCCTACAAGAACAACCGCATCTTGAAGCAACAGTTTTGGATTTTGTTTTTCCAGCATAGTCGCATAGAAACAGCTGCGCATTTCTTTGCAGTCCAGTGAAAAATACAAATGCATCCTTTTTCCGACGTAGGGAATTAGCCCCTTTGCCGTGCCGCTGTCCCACATGTTTACACTGTTCTCTCTTTATTCCTCTCCCCGTGCGTTCAGCTCTGTTGGACCTGCCGGTGCAGCCCAGTGCTACGGAGGTGTTGGGTTTCAGTCAGACAGCCAGCGCCTCTCCCAGCGGCCTGCCGTTCCGATTCTATGAGCAGTCCAGACGAGCGCCCATCGATCCCACTGCAAACAGAGCAGTATTTGCTTCCGTCGACAAAGTACCAGGTGACCCACAGACGCTTCCGTCATAGAGTGCTGAGAATGAGGAGGATTGTTTTTAAAATGTTTAACTCTGACTTGCTCTGAACTCCAAATAAGTGGAAATCAGTTTGTGATTTGATCTGCAGCATCAAAGTAGAGTGATAATGTTCCACCCTGCAGGCATGAATTAGAGGTTTTATGCAGAATCACTGCTCTGCAAATTAGAGCTGGAAAGTCCCCGGTTCTGGGCTTCATTTGATGCAGTACAGTGTAAATAGTATTTGAACCCCCTTGAACATTTGCACATTTTATCACGTTACAACCACAAACTTCAGCCTGAGATAAAGCACAAAGTACGACATAGCTGAAGTGGAAAAGAAATGAAGCAAGATTGCTTTTTTTTTTTCTTTTAAGTTTTATGCAAACAAAAATCTGAAAAACGAGTGATGGTGATTGCACACAGATATGGTGGTGATATTATATTGTGCAACTCTTTAATGCTGTAAATAAGTCAGACGAATTAATGTGAGTCTTTAAAGTTGGATGTTTTTTTTCACAGAAAGTTTAACTACAACAGTGTTTTTTTCTTTGTGTCTGAGCTTAATGAAGGAGCAAATATATTACTGCAGATGCTCCCCCAGTATTTTAACTTCCCTTCCACCCACATGTATGACATGTTAGGCTGAAGTAAGTTCTTTGGACCAACATGCTGTAAGAGCTAATTTTAGACAGACTGGATTACACTCTTGTGAGAGATTTAAAAAAACTCACCAATTGTGTAAGACAAGTGAGTAAATTAACTGAATTTTAAATGATACCTTTTTAATCATAGTGACGACTCAAAAGTACCTTACACTACAGGATTTGTGTAGTGATGGGGTGGCTTAAAAGTTCAAAGGCTGCTCAGATGGGGAACACAAATAATCTGAATACTGCCAAAATGCATTTCAAATTTTAGGTTTTTTTTTTTTATTCCTTCAAGGTTTTATTCTTAATGCAGCTCTCAGCTCACCACAGTGCACTTTGAAATATCTCGGTGTGTTGCTGGTTTGTTAGATCTCTTCTAGTATCAGACACTATTCCTGACTTCCTCCTCCTCATCTTGGATCTGGAGGTTTTGCTAATGCTACTGTTGTCTCTTGAGGATTTTGTGTGTAATAGTAGAACTGGTATGTGCTACAAGTCTGAACGTAAAGGACAAAGTTGTAAAAATGAGAATATAGGCACCCTTGAAAGGCTTCACAAGTCTGAGCAAGTGGTAACACACGCAATGTAAACATGTCTGTGTGTCGCGCCCACTGCAGGTTTTGCAGTGGCCCACTGTGTGCCCCAGCACAGTCCCTCACCACTCTCCTCCCCGTCGCCTCCCTCCAGTGGGAGTGGAAGCACAGGACGATGCGACTCTGTTACCGCAAGCACTACATCAGTTCAGAGCCCGTCAGGTAACACACACACATGCACGCACACACAACCGGATCTCTCATTTCATAAACATGCAGACAAGCTGTGAGATGCACTGATTGGACGTATAAAGTGACTCAATAATTTTAGGAGAACACATTTTTACAGTCGACATTGTGCAGATATAATTGAAGCGACTCGCTTGGAAAGAGTATTTCTACTTCACTACGCGTCGTCTATACGTGGCGTACTCATGTCATGTCTCTGGTGTTTCTATGGTGACTGTGCAACCCACCAAAACCACAATAGTTCTTGGTGGTGTGACATTGTGAAAACATTTCTGTTCCCATGTCATATATATGCCTGCATGTGGTGCATGTGAGAATGTACACACATACACACCCAGTGCTGCTTTTTTCTACTCCATGAGCTGATTGGTTTACGATGCAAACAAGCAGTAAAGCTGGGAGAGGATGTGGATAAACCTACTGTATGCGCCTTTCAAACAACAAGTGTATTTACAACCTGAGAAGACAAAAAAGAAAGAGATTTTTTTAAGCTGTTAAATTACTCCAACTATGAACTTGAAGGCAGTATTTTCAGAAGTCTGTCTCGTCTACTAACGCCACCCAGTCACGAGTCCCCGTATCATCAGGCCTGAACTCGCACACCATTTATTTTTTGGCTGTTGGATCATCTGATGGGTATTTTATCAGGTCTCTTTGCATGTTGAGCTTGGTTCACACAAGGACTTTTCTGTGTCATGATACGACGCCACAAACCTCCGTTGCTGGTTCCCTCTGGGCATACGGAGGCTGTGTGCCCTTAGAAACTGGATGAAGTTAAATCGGTCTCTGATCAGGCGGTTTACTTTTATTAGGTGCTTTCATCGAGGCCAGAAGTTGTTTTGTTTGAAGTTTTAGATTTTTCCTCAGAACAGTTGCATATTAAATTTAAGGAAATATTTCATGTGTTGGGACTAAATGTTGTATTTTGCACCAGAAACATCCTTCCTCTGTACAGTTTCTGTAGATGATTACTAGTTTCTTCACTAATGACAGACCTGAGGAAAAAAAAAAAAAAGAAGAAAGTCTCAGTTCGGCTGTCTATCTTTTGTCATACTCTAGATGATTGTGCATACTTGGAGCACACCCCGTCCTCATCTTCAGGCGGTGAAGGTGAAGGAGGAGGCGGAGAAGCTCCCTCTACTCCCTCAAACCTGGTCCCGGCTCCAGCCCTGGCACCGAGCCTCACGCCGGCCTCCCAGCCCACCATCTCCCTGCTGACGGACAGCAACGCCGACACGTTGAGCGTGGAGTCGCTAACGCTGCTGCCCCCCGCGGACTCCCCGCACCTGCATCCGTACGCTGTGACCCACTCCCTACAGAGACCTGAAGCCTCCATAATGGAGGAGGAGGAGGAGGAGAGAGAGGCTTGTAGGGAAAGAGAAGAGGAGCTGCAGGAAGAGGACGGCTCGCTGATGGACGAGACGGAGACGGATGCTACGGTTAAGGACGAAACTACTGAAACAACTGACTTGATCACACCCACCGACGAAGGACCCGACGGAGCAGACCAGCAAGGTGAGGATGCGTCTCTAGAGGTGGAAAGAGAGAGCACAACAGAGTCTGTGGAGACGACACACGCCGAAACAGCAGAGTCACCTGAACTGGATTAAACAGCCTCACATTTCTACGTTCTCACACACACACACACACACAGAGTGCTGTGCAGCATGGTGGGTGGACTGTCCGGTCCTTGCTGCAGTGTGTTTTCATGTCAGCGTCCACGGGGATGTTTGGGTGTGATTGTAAATAGTCCCAGGATGCATCGGGAGGAACTTCCTAATTTGTGTTTGCACATGAAGAAAGACACTTTTTTTTTTTTCCCCTCTCAGAGAACAAAGACAGACATCGGTCAAAAGCCCAGAAAGGCTCAAGCACATTGTTTTCTGAGCACTCGAGTGTGTCTGCTCAAGATTTATCAAGCGTGTGTCGAGACACGCAACCAGCAAACATTTTTTATTTATTCTAATTGTTCATCATTCATGCACCACATACTGATGATCAGAGCAGGTTTCCCTCATTTTCTGACACATTTCAGTTCACATAAAAGGGCAACAGTGTGCACTGCTGTACACACACACACACACACACACACACACACACACACACACACACACAGTCTTGCCTTTTCACAGCATCATGTCAGAGCTGTTTCTGCCACCCTGAATCAGACTTGATTTTTCTTTTCTGTATGGAAAATAGTGTGAAGGAAGGTGATCAGGAGCAGCTACTTGTTCTCAAATTAATATACGTCAACATGGTGTTCAACTTTCACTCCATTCATTTGTAGTGGTCTATTTTTAGAGGCGAATCAAAGAGTGCGCTACAGTTGAATAAAAACAGCATCTCAGTTCATCCTGTTATTTATTTACTATATCAGTTTAATTAAAGCCAAGTCTGTGATTAAAAAGATAGGATTGTAGTTTTTATCCTCTAAATATCTGGGTTTAAACGGACGAATGCTCTGTAACATCCCTAAAGACTTTTTCTAAGTGTGATTGCTTAGAGAGATTTTTCTCGTCTTGTCTGGGTGATTGGTTAACGCTGTATTCTTCTTCTTCCTCAGAACCCATACGCTAAGGTCAAACTGCTCCTTAACTTCCTACTTTAATCGGATGAATGAAGCTGTACTACTGCAATAACCTTAAAACTAACCAACATAAGGAGAGATGAATGTAACGTTTCTCTTTTCTCTCGATTCATGTTCGTTTTCAACTTCAGTTTCCATTTCTTTAGAACAAAGCACACTTGGGCTGTTTAAATCTCTAATTGATCCCTTCTTACTTTCTGTTGATTCCCATGCTTTCTTCATTTTCTGTGCCATCAGTACACAATGTAGGTCTTAATGCTTTACTATTCTTTTTTTTTGACTAAATTCAGAGCAATACTGTCTTTTATGGTCTTTTATGTCTCTTAATCTTTTCATCCTGCTCAGCAGAATGAAGATGATGATGATGGTGATCACTGAAGAGGCGCGGCACGGTTTGTGGAGTTGAAGGGGGGGTTTAGGAGCATGTCATCATGTGCCTAAAACCAATGAAAACAACCACAACATGCCGTTGGGACCCTCCATTGCTATCTGATTGTAGTGTGTGAGTGTGTACGATATGTTTGTACGCTCTGTAAATGCTCCGCGCTTTTAAACTTGTAAGTATTGTTAATGAATTAAAAGAGAGGAATAAAGAACCGCAATAAATTATTCTACTTAACAACAGTCGTGTGATTCTTTGCAGACGGGATCTGTGTGAGTCTAAACCTCCAAAAAAAAAAAAAAATCATAACTTAACATTTTTATCTCGCAACGTACAACCTTGATTTGTTTGTGGCAGGTGTTTTAAACTGCCACCTGCTTCCACCTCATTTCTCTGCTGTTTTACGACTAGATGTGTAGACCCTGTATTTTTCTTCCTGTGTGAGATGGGTAGCCTGCCTGGAGCTGCGATCTTGATGTGGCCTCCATTTCTCTGCGGCTGTTGGGGCCCTCAGTCATCTTGTGGTCTGTACGTGTTAGTTTTTATCGTGGTTCCTCTCTCTTCAGGGAAGTCTGGTTGTGTGTGCGTAAACGTGAACAGGTTCCTGGTACTGAAGCGATACCGTGTGTGTCTTCTCTGTACTGAACCACAGTCACAGCATGAATTGAAGTTGTTTTTTTTTTTTCTCAACTGTGGAGATCACAGACTGATTTGACTTTTTTTTCCCCCTCCTGCACTGTTGTGCTTTTGAAGACTTCATGTACGTCACTACCTTCACATGTGGCAACTGGAGGTATGAGCTGTTGACCGAAGATTTTTTTTTGTTGTTGTTGTTTTGTTCACGAGGTTTTTATGCTTCGTGAAAACATCCGTGTTTGTGAAACTTTTAAATTCGAGAATATAGCACTTCTCTTTGCACATAAACCAGTGTAAAATAAATTAGTAGTAATGTTTTGCATAAATCTAAACCTTTGTCAGGCTGTGCTGCTTTTGCACAAAGCATGGGCATTTATTTATGCATTTTACTTTAGTAAACTGAAAATATTTTTTAAATGGGGGCGATGGGGATAGTGTTTCCCTTTCAGCTAGCTAGCTAGCAGTGTGCAGCAACAGGTCAGGGAGGGGCAGCACTGCTACTCTATTCTCCATAGTGACATTTCTAACAGATTTAAAAACCTATAGAAGATCTAAGGTTTCATCACTCTGGCATCTCAATTTAAAGACTTTAAACCATAAAACCATGATAAATCAACTTTGAAAACATTAATTTCTATTATCAGTCATCCTTCCTGTTTCCACCCTCTGTTGATCATTATGCTAAGCTAAGATGTCAAGGATTGTTTTGCTCATGCTGTTTTCAAGTGGACTCGCCACAATGTCAAACTGAGCCAATAAAAAGAATTATGTTGGTTTTGTCGCGCCCTGTCATGGTAAAAAAAATTTAGCAAATTCTTAGAGGAAAAACCTTTTTGCTATTTGTAGAGTCTTCTTAGCTTTTAAAGAAAGCACAGCCTGTTTTTCTTCCACATAACGTATTTTTGTTAGGAATCAAACGGAGCTAGTCACCAGGATTTCTTGGTCTAAATAAGAGTGCAGTTTAATATATACTGTGTTTTTAACAAGAGCTGAGCGATTTTTGAGTGTCAAACTTACCCCGAGTGTTTTTTCCAAGTCTCGGTCAGAATCACTCATTTTCTGCAAACTGTTTGCTTTAACTCTGCAATCACACTGGGAATTTTAGGAGACTGCACTAAAAGGAAGTGAGGGAAACGTGGGAAGATCGTGACTAAGGAGTCTTCAGGGAATTTCTAAAACTTTTCTCAATACAAGGAAGGCGGTTCTGTTCTGTTGCCTCTTGGAGCCAGGGCTGCTAACCTCTGCACAGTGACTAATGAATAACCACTAAAGGAACAAGTCAAGAAGTTCAGTTTAACTTCAAGTCCTCTCAAAATGTCGTAAGGTTGTCAGGAATCCAAACTCGACTCATCTCACCCGTTTGGAATGTCAAAGTACGCCTTGCTGTTCCTCCTCACAATGCCTGCTTTCTCTTCATGTTTTTAGGGACCCTTTGTTTTTTTTTTTGTTTTTTTTGTTTTTTTTGAATGGCTGCTGCGAGTTATGGAATAGAAAATATAATTCCTTAGAAATCAGCTGATGAATACCGAGTCGTAGAACACCTCACTTCGACTTTCACTTCTCAAAATAGTCTGGAATGTCCTGAAAACAGAAGAGCTGAGTTAAACCGAAACGCATAACTCAGTCGTCACCAGACTGGCAAGACGAACTCGCACCTTGACATCATTTTTTTTTATTTTATTTTTTTTACTGGGATATTTCAATTATATGGAAACAGGAGAGAATTGACAGTGATTACATTTCGGATGCAACATTAACTGCTCGCTTGTGTGCTGTGCCGTGTTGTCTTCCCTAATCGGAGAAGATTATATCCTCTAACTAGTCTGGATTTACTTGAAAGAAACTTTTATATTCGGTATGACTCACCTGAGTGTGTTTGGCTAGATTAGTCTAGAACCAAAAGTGTTTGTAAAAAATCCCCAGAAGGTCACAAAGCCTCTTGGTTTAGATTTGGTTTCAGCGTTGGAGGCCTGGTTTGGTATGACTGAGAGTCTGACAGCTAGGCAAGGTCAACTCTTAAAGATTATAAATTTGAAGCTTACTTCACTAAATGTGACGCATATACTCACAAATGTCATGGGTGTGGAAAAAAAAATTAATATTTGAGGTCTAATCTTACAAACCCGCAGCGTCTGTGTGACTTTGACCAAATCAATAACGAAAGGGCGCTTTGACCTTTCCAAAACCATCTTAACGGAGACAAGACACGCCTGCTGTCAACTAGAGGGGTTTTTGTTTTTTTCTTCTTCTGTATTTGCCTTTAAATCACACACAGAACCACTAACCTCTAAAGACAAACGCATTTCCTTTCAAACCCTGAATGCCAAAAGTGAAATTGTCAAGCGTGTGAGGTGATGTCACCTCTTTCTCGTGTGCCTGGTACTTTACCAGGTGTTGGAAATGGCATTACATGAAATTTCAGCTGCTGTCAACATTCTGCTTAAATTCTCTAGAAATGTTTTTTTAATCATTAGTATTATTTTAAATTTGCATCTGATCTCAACCTGGGTGTAACTACTTATTAACAGTTACATATAATCAAAAATGCAGTCGTGAACCTTGGTTTCGATGCCCAAATCCTTATCTGTTGTCTAAAAAGGGCCTTCTTTAGAACGAAGAACGAAAGGACAAGGTTCAAATAACATTTTGCTGTCCACAGCAGCTTTTCCGCCACTTAATCCTCTGCTGCTGATAAACGAGTTGACAGTGAGAAATCAGCAGACGTCCATACATGGTACTACTGCATGTTGGCAATCTGAATAGGTTGAAATCTAGTCTATTCAGGTATTAGCAGAAGCCTTGTAGTCTTGATAAATGGACATAACATCTGGGGGGGGAAAAAAAGTGTTTGTGTTGGCAACCAGAAACTTCTCAAAGAAAAAAAACAAAAAAAACTGGACTCTAGTGAAATATCACCAAATGATCAAGGAAGAGTGAGCATCACGTTCAATACTGTTGGTATTAGTCTTTTTTTGTTGTTGTTGCTTTGTTCATTGCCGTGAGTTTGAAGCTTACCGGACGATTTCGCAGAAAAGGAAAACTTTGACTCCGTTCGTCATAAAACTGACAAGGTTGAACAATGGCTGTTACACCTCTTCTGTTCAAACAAGGAGCAAGCTTCCTGAAAGTCTACAGGAAGCTTTCGGTTTGAGCTCATGAACACAATGACGCTGAGTAAGAGTGAGTAAAGCTTCTGGTAAATCTTCAGACCTTAAAGGGTAACCAGTCGCACCCACTGAGCAACATTTATTTTTGAATGAAACGCTGTCGAGTCGAGGCTGAAGCCGGACTCTGTTTTAATTCTACAGGCAAAGCGAAAGCGTCGAGTAATCCCACTGCTCGAACGTATCCATGCGTTCTTTGAACGGACACATCCGTCATGCCAGACGGTTTAAAACCCGAGTCTTCTTTTAAATGTGACGCCTCATGTTTACACTAGTCTGTCTGTACAAAATCGTTTCACTTTGTTTTTACTTTATGACTTTATAGTCCACACTCTGGGTTTATTGTTTTATTATTTAAAATTCTAATGTAAAACTTGAATTCTGCCTCCAAAAGTGATCTCAATCTGCATGTCAGTCTAACCAATAAGCCTCAAAAATATCCCACTTCCTCTTGAAGAAATGTTAATCTGTCCGCACACATTTATAGATTTACTATCACAGACGTCGATATGTGTCATCTCGTCCCCTGGTTCTGGTAAGTGTGTTTATGTACGTGTAACACTCCATTTACTACCAAAGTAACCCCACCCACCTGTCACTTTGCCCTACAGAGATGAGTCAGTGCGGTGGCAATACTGTACACAACCTTCCACACTTTCTGTCTGTCCTGTGATCCGTCACTTCCCACCTGACCCACCTGACAAAAACTTCCATTACAAGACGAAAAAGCAGCAGAAACCCGTCGAAAGAGGAAGGAAAAGCAACAGAGGTTCACTTAAATATAGTTTATTTCAAACATCTTAGAAAACAGTGCACAAGTATAGAAAATGCCAAATAGATTCTATAAAACAAGCTGAATCAAAAAATCGGCTTGGCAGAGGCATGTAAATAAGAGGTGACGAGCCCCTTTGTACAGTACAAAGATTCATCATGTCTCCAGCTCTGAGTGACAAGATTTCGGTCACGTCAGACTTTTACCAAGACACTGAGTGGTGTTCAAGCCTTCGGCGCTGACTAAACAGTCGAGGGCAATGTAAACTTTTTGATATTAGAGTATTTAATTCTGCTACAAATCTGCGTGTGACGCTTCAACCGCACCCTCCACTGTGACTCTAAATGTTTCCAAGTCCATTCCCTTAAAGTCCTCCGGCAACACTTGTGAGCTCTCCTCACCGGTGCTTTCATCTCGGTGGAAGCTCCTACGCTCGTGTTGTTTTCTTTTAATGCAGCACTTTTCAACTTCCTATACTTCCTCGTCACCAAAGGATGCTCCGTCCATGTGCCACTGGGTGTCGAGTCTCTAGAGGTAGATGCTGAAATGTCGTGAAAGATTAATGTCCAACCGCAGGCTCCCTGTGCTCGCCTTTGGCTGTTGTGGTTCTTTATGAGCATTTCACAGTTCTTCATCCAAAAAGAGTTTGCCGATGTCATTTGTAACCATATCGTCTCTCCCCTGGATCTGTGACGCAAAGGCCCGATTGCGGTACTGTTACTTGGTAAAAGCTGCCACCTTGCAATCGTCAACAATGCAGCCAAGAAGTTAAATGGCAGACTGTTTACAGTTTGTAAGGGAAGTCCAACAGGAAATCTTGGACCACATGTGTGACCGGCAGCTCCGGGATCTTTCCTCCGCACAACGCTACGATTCGTCTCCTGCACAGCTCCTGCAGTGTGGGCTCCCATTTCCTGTACGGGACCTTCAGGCTCCTCTTGGGTGTGTTCATGTAATACTCCAAGAGGGCAAAGAGTGTCGGGAAGGAGCGCTGGTTGCCGGCCAGAGAGAACTTCTGCTGCTTGTAGTCGATGCGCACGCTGATGGGTCCTTTCTTGTCGTGATAGGACAGGGTGAAGAAGACGTCCTTTTGCCGGCTGTCGCGGATAAGGTAGCTGCCCAGCGGGGCGTTGCGGAGCATGCGGTGGGCCTCCTCCACTCCCAGCGGGCCCCAGTAGAAGCCGCTGCGCTCGAGCTTGGCTGCTGTGTCAGTGATGATGTTGCAGTCCTCCTTGGAGGTGAACGTCGGGAAGTGAGTTAGGTACACAGAGCGGGCGGATGCGGACTTCAGGCTCGGATTTGGACCGGCCTGGCGCTGAAGCTGCTCCGATTGCGTCGGGGTTGCTGCTGCTGCTGCTGCTGATGATGATGATCTTACAGAAGATGATGATGGTGCTGGTGAAGCGCTCGGTAAGGCAGTCCGCTCATGGCCGTCCACTGTGCTGTCGGCTACCATCCTACAGTGGAGAGAGGCCCTGAAACCTCTCCCATCTCTAACCACCACACTGACATCCTGAAGGAAACAAGAAAGAAGACGCACATTAGTTATTCAGCACTTCCAGAAACATCCAAAAGCCTCAAATAACATCTCAAACCCAAAGGCTAAAACCACATTAGGCCTTGCATAGCAATCCCCAAAACTTATAGCTTCCAAGTGATTCTTTTTTTTTTTTTTTTTGGACATAGCAAAGTGTTATAGCATAAAAATGCATCTGCATGATTATTCCTGCATTTGGTTTCATTTCTAAAGAGGATCCCAAAACCTCAGTGTTGATGATTTGCATTTCCAATTCTGGAAATCACTGTCCAAACACATCAAAGGCTGTGTGTGCATTAGTTAGTCATGTAATCTTTCCACAGAGCGGTGCTGTTCTGCTGTTCTTCATATGACTGGAATTTGTGGTTTGGCTGGTAAACCCACATCCAATTTACTGTATCCCGGCTCTATCCACACACACGCATACATCTGACCTCATCTGTGAATTAAATGTTAAAATCTTTTGTTGATGTTTTTGTTGGAATAAAATAAAAAAAATAAAATAAAAAACAGCATGACATTGGGAGTAATGACCCCGAGGGGAATAGGACAGAGTTCAGTCAGGATCTGGTGGCTGAGATGAGACAATAGTCCTCTAGGCTTGTCTACATCCCGTGTTGCTTGTGATTCATCTGTCCCTCTCTGAATTTTATGTTCCAAGTTAAAGGAAAGTGGTACAAAAAATTCCAGGAAAATACAATGATTAACCAGAGGTGGTGTGGCATTCATTACTAATGCTTTTGGGATGTGGACCGTTCAGACTTCAGGGACCTGAAACTGTTCTGGATACTATCATAAATCAGTTCTTTGTGTCCATTTACAATAAGAATGCAGACAGGATACCGACCTGCGCAGAAACTGCAGAAAAATCCCTAAAAACGGCCATTTTTTTATTTTTTATCCAGATCATCGTCGTTTTAAAGAAACAGTCCATCATAAATCCCTCATTTAAAAATGAATAAATACTCATTAAAATTTTTTTAAAAAGTCTCACCGTTTTGTTTTTAACAGCAGCTGCGTGTTATGGATCCGTCAGTCAGTAATCCCATAGAGCAAATGCGCCGGTGGTTAAACAAGGAAATAATCCTGCAGGGTCCTGACGGGGACAGTTGATGTTTTGCATGGGACAGTTTCTGACTCAGACTCGGCGTCTTTCTTTCCTCCTCTTTAGTTGTGATTCCGAGCCGTCAGCTCGTCTGACTGCCTGTATGTACGTGTGAATGCTGGTAAATAGTTGAGTTTTTATAACGCCATGCCGAAGCTCCTCCCACCGTCGCCTTTAGCGGCAGCTCTGCCATTTCTCAGAAACGAAAGCGAAACTCTGCGCTCCGGCTCGTATCCCCGAGTCTCTTTCAATTCTTTTGAACTCGCTCCTGTTTGGAGAATCTCATTTTTAACCGCGAAGCCACATGACAGTGGAACATTTACAGAAACACAGGTGACAGATTAGAGTAATTGGAGCATTTCCTAAACACTCCTAACTTTTGCTGTTCGGGCGCCGGAGCCTCAAATGTTTCTGTTGGTGTTATTGCGTTTATTGTGCAGGCATCCCAAATAACACGGGTGGGTTTATTTCCACATTTATATGGAATTTTTTTTATTATTTATTTGTTAGTTTTATCGTGCATAACATTATGACAGCCCGGTCATTTAAGGTGCAAAAGTTAATTTATTTTAGAGATTTATTAAAAAGGGGGGAAAATGCTATAAAGACTCTTCATATTCACAGTGATGAAGTGTGTGTGTGTGTGTGTGTGTGTGTGTGTGTGTGTGTGTGTGTGTGTGTGTGTGTGTGTGTTTTAATATCAACAATTTTCTTTGAAAATTGCAATATTGCAAAAGACTTGTAAGAAAATGTATTTGTTGAGTACAGGGCTGATTTTAGGAAAACACAGGCCCCAGGGCTGAAACCAATTATTTGTTTGTCTTTTTAAAGAGAAAATTTGCAGTAAAACTCTTTCAATATGTTGCTGTGTGCTACATCAGATGGCGCACCTGGTGGATAATATGACTTTTTAACCTCACTTATGTAATTTTATTGTAATCATTTTCTCACTTGAGCAGCCATATAATGAGTTTTGTTTAACTAAATAGGAATGAAATGCAAGTTCCATAAAAAAAAAAGAACTACAGATAAATCAGTTGACTTAGGATGTGAAAATTAAGTCATACATGTGGCCACTTCTGTTTTTTAGAAACTGGAAGCTCTTCTGCAGAACACAACTGAAAGAACACAATCTACCGAAAATATGCTGCGGTGATTCATATCTCACACTGCTTACTCAGAAGAGATTTTTTTTTTTAAAAGGGACAAATTTGAGCCTTTTTTTTTTTTTATCGAGAATTTGTTTCCTAAATAGGAATGGGATCGTCAAGCTTTTGCAAAGCACCGGTTGGCTGGTTTTATTGCACAGCCTATCAACTTTCAATTCAGTTGTTAACAGGCAGACATGGAGTCATCTTGTCGTCGCCATGGCTTTATGACGGTTGTTGTCAGAGTTCCAGCAAAGCAAAGAAGATAAACCTGTTTCCATTAAAATCACCTTCTTTCCTTTTAATACTATTCCCCTTTCCTGATTGCCTCTTTGTTTGTAACAGTCTGATTGTTACCATTGGTGAGGCCTTTCATGGGGAATACGCCTCACATAAAAAAATAGAAAAAAGACTTAACAATTAGTGGAGAAGGAGCATGACGCTGCTTTTGAGCAGTAGCCACCCATAACTTAAATTTACATAATTTGTTTTCTTTATGCATGTTGGCTGGATCCTGACTGATCAGGTATCTGTAAGTACAGCTTACAGGAAGGCTGATCCCACTTTCCGATTTTTTTTGTAGCACCTTTTAAATGTTCTGCTCCGGTCGCTCGTGTTGTGGTCGGATTCAGCTGACCATTCCGGACTAAACGTACTCCTCAGAGGGGAAACTCGATATTGTGTTTCAAGAAAATAAAAACTGCGAACCCCCATGGTGGCCTGGTGCTTCTCGGGTTCCCGGCAATGTAAACAGAAACTTAAGAAAACACACGAGGTCAGTTGAAGAGGCAGCTCTAGATTTTATTGCTCGAGCTTTTAAATAGAGCTCAGAGTAGTTTTGTTTCACTTTAGGATTCAGATATAGCCCTTACCAATGGTGTGTGCATGTCAGATCCTGCATTTGCAGCTCTTACAGTTAAAAACAAAACAAGGCCTGCAACACATTTCACCCATGCTTGCACAATTTGGCCAACTTTTGCAGTGTGCGTGCATGTATTTATGGATATCCAGCCTTCTATGTCATCTTGTTTGGGAGAAAAAGAAACTCAAAGCCAGACAGAGGGAGGGATTTAACAAGAGACATGGGTGCAACTCTGCGCGTGTCAGAGGCACCTTTAATGAGAAACATCCCAACTGGTTCCCCCCGCACCGATTCGACTCCCGCTGCACGTCCTCGGTTCTCCTGCACGCACCAGGGATTTCTGTAACATTGAGTTTGCTCGCCGTGAAGTTTGGTGACAAAACAAAACTTGTGACTTGTTGATATTGAGCCTGTTTTTATCTGGACACACGCGCCTGCACCATAAGTTTCATTTCTGTCAAAAGGGAAGAGACCGAGCAGCAGACGGTGGTGCTGTGTCTAAAGACAGGTGTGTGCAAACTACAGCCACTTCAACCAGGCAGGCTGCACCACACACTTGGTCTCAAACATGATTAATGATGATTAAAAATCATATATCTGTCTCCTTGGCTCACTGAGGCATTACTGCTGACTGTCAACTGTGGCAGCTGAATTTTAGCAATGACTCAGCATGAGCATGATGAGTCTTTTTTTTTTTTTTTTTGTACAAATATGGTGCCTTGGAAAAGGTTTGATACTTTTTTTTCAATTTTCTTACATTTTGAACTAAAACAATAGTGTAATTTGTTGGGTGTTGTATAAATGTACACTGTACAGCTATGAAGTGAAAGGATGAAAGTACATTTCTTACAGATTAAAATCTGAATGGTGCGGTGTGCAGCTGTATTCTGCCCCTCCATCAATACTTTGCACGGCCACCATGTGCGGCTGCGTGTTTTCGGGGATACGTCTCTTCCAATTAAACTAGCAATTAAAATCTTTGCGAGTTTTCAAAAGCCTCAAACTCTGTCAAATTGGATGGAGACTTGTCACGGGTTGTAAATTGGATTTAAGAATAGATTATGACTAAACCACTCTGTTGTAGCTCTGGGTGTATGTTCTCTGCTCTCAAGTCTTTTGCAGACTGTCTTGTTTTGTTTTTCCCAGGAGTCCTCTGTATTTAACTCCATCTTTCACCCTATTACCTCTGACCCTGCTTCTGCCGAAGAAAAACATTTCCTCGGCAGGATGCTGTCAGCACCATGTTTATTTTCATTGAAAGTGCAATGCAATGCATTTTTTATTTTTTGCAAGCTTAGTGACATATTTTTATGTAAAGTACATTGAATTGCGCAGAACAGTCGTTGTACACAGACGGTCTCTCTGTTTAGAAAACTGAGCGACTTATCAAGATTGCATTATGTTTTTTTGAGGGGTATTACATTAAAGAGAACTAATTTTAAATCAAGGTTTCCGTGATTGTTATTTGTAGCACTATGCATTGTTTTCATGTCAGTAAAACATGCCGGGGGTTGTTACAATGGAAAATGTAAAACAACAGAGTTATTCAAGCCATTGTTTCTGAAAGGCTGGTAATCACCAGAAGGCCGTGAGCCATCGCATCCAGGAACACAACACGAATCTGTCACGTGTGTCTGTCAAAAGAAATAGTAAAATCTTTGTTTGATCGAGGCGCGGCCATTTTCGGCTTCCGTCAGTCTCGTCTGCGTGTGGGGAATTTTTTTTTCTTCTCTCCCAAAACCCATACCGATTTCCTTGTTTGACTTTTGCGATGACCTCCGCACAAGGAAAAGCGGCGTTACTACCAGGAAGTAATCGCACTATCTCTTCAGGTCCGACTTGTCGGTCCGTAAACATCAATGTAGAGATGGCTATAAGTGTTCCAGTAAAAAGGAACATGCCTCCCTTCTTTCAGTATTGCTACACAACAGGGAGTACTTTCATTATGAAGATGCCACATATGTTTTGTGTTACTTGGTTTATTCACAGTCTTGTATGAAACACTTGAGTTTTCCAGCTTCCATGTCGTATTCTTAACTTCCAGGAAAAAAACACGTAGGATTCATTCTTACAATCTGTGTGTTTTAGATACTCTGGCACGGTTTTGATTTATGTATATCATAAAGAGTACTGTATAACTTTTTGTTGCAGTTTCATTTTAACTCAGCTGAGTAATCACCCAACCGTTCACCACCTGGAATTATATAAAGTCATAAAATAAACATAATGTTTTAAAAAGATAAACTGGAAAAAAAAAATACACAGATTACAATATCAGTACAAGTACAAGACAGTAATAAGACGTTCCGTTCGGGCGTTAATCAAATTCTTAGCAAGCAAACAGAAATTTTTCCAGTCAAAGCATATCAATGTCAACCTCAGCTGCCTGGAGTTAAAACAATGGCTTAATTTTTTTTTTGTTTTACCCTCATTTTTAAAACTACCAACGTTAGCATTTGTAAAGACGGGTGCTAATGCGTCTTGAAGTTGGCTTCAGTTCCAGGATGATGACTTTGATGGAGTAGTTCCTGTATTTATTTTGTCAAAACATAATATTAGTTTGAAAGAGGAAGGGATGTTGCAGTTCCAGTTTGCTGAATCTCTGAGGATTATTGTAAGGCCCAGGGAGGAAATGTATTATCTCTATTTTACAAAAGAGAAAATAGAAACCGAGCCAACAAACTTGTTGTGCAGTCCGTGAAATGAGGGCATTCGCCCTATTGTGGACTCTGATGTGAAAGCGAAGCTGCCTTGATTGTCGTGAATGAAATCAGAGAATTCACGTCGTTTCTGGGAAACACAAGGCACTTTGCAGCATTTCGCGTAGACGTTAAAACTCCTCAGAAAGACGTGATCTCATGTTATCCTGAAATTCAGCTTTCCAGAATCAGGAATCCCTAAGCCATACAGGATGTAAATAATCTCTGACTCATTTCTATAGTAGATCATGTGCCGTCTGGCTTGCCGGCCTATGAGTCTTTTCCTCTTTTCTAATCTTCCTGTCTTTTCCAAGAACTGATGCTAAAACAGTTGCTCGTTCTGTAAATGGTATCAGCTAATGCCTTTAAGCGAAGGACGTCCTGAACCCATCCCAAGCCAATGGATTCCCAATCATGTTATTTTACTAAACAATCGATGATGAAGACCTCAGCCTGGACAAACCCAACACCGAATAAGTGCTGTTGTGCCGTCTTTGGTTCTTCAGCTGCAAAGCCGAAGAAGCGTGCTGATGCTACTTGTGGCACCGTTTCTGTTTTCACGGTTTGCAAAACTGCTGTGATCTCTCCATATTACTTTATTCTTTTGCCACCATTAATTAATTAATGAGGATCTCTTTTTTTTTTTTAGGTTATTGCTCATGTAACCTTCTCTGCTGAGATATCCCAACAAATAAGATTCTAGTTTTTAGGGTTATTTATGACAAAGTGGTATTTTTTGGAAGCTTTTATGTAAGTGTTATCTACATACAACTGATAGAAACCACACTGACACATGTTACAAGTTGGAATATCAATGTAAATATCAAAATGGAGACGAAACATGCGTGTTTGGAGCTGAATTAGCAGCGAGTCCCTTCAAAACACAGAGTAAAGATGCTAACATTAGCACCTTAGCTAACTGGAAAACACCGCCGGCAAGAGTAAGAGACAAGTGTATTGAAGACAAACTATACTTTCTTGAAAACTGATTCCAGAGAAACAAAAAGTGTTTTTGAACCCTAACAATTAGCTTTGACCATGGAAGCATTACCCACAGAGCTGGCGTGTCAGCTGTTGTGTTTTGTCGTTGTCCATAGCGCTGGAAGGACTGAAGAAATTCAAGGAAACTCCTTTCTTGTGTTTTTTTTTTCAGGAACTGAAACAGTTTACTGTGATGCACCTGCAGCAAATGAAACGGAGTGACTCGAAGAAACCAGCATTACTTCCACTATCACTATAGACAGACTCTGGCAGCATTTCTGAGGAACAACCAGTCCGCTGAGAAACTTCTAGCTAACATGGGGAGGATTCACTGTTCCAGAAAATGCTTCAGATGACTCTTTTGCTTTCAATTATATATTTGGTGTTTTTATAGTCGCATGATTTCAGCCCCCTAGCTTCAGATTATCATGATATAATGACAGATGTTATTAATAGCAGCGTTTAGGTGAAGTTAGTGTGTGTGGGGGGGCGTGTGGGGGAGAGGGGGTAGTTGCTGAGGTACAATCTACATTGCGACATGTTTTAGTGAGCTTTTATTTAGTTAGGTAATAATATAGAAATAAATAGTTCCTGGTAGTAACACAGAGTGTTTCATTATAGATCCATTCGGTGACTTCATCCTTTTACCTCTTTGTGGAGGAGTTATTTTCAAACTTCTGCAGAATTGATTTACCCTCATCGGGTGGGGGGGGGGGAATACAACATCACACTGTTTTAGATTAATTTCTGGTTTTTTTAGCCTCACATATTTAAACCTCAGCTGCATTATAATATGTTATGAGCTGAATTATCATTAAAACAGAAGGGAAACGTGGTAGCAGTAGCCTAACACATAAGCTAACTAGCATGTGGACATAAGCAGCAGAAGGCAAAGGAGAGGCTTTTGAAAACTGTCGCTCTGTTGAGTCACGTGTGTTTAGAAACTGTTCTGCAGAAATGTTACGACTGAACAACGTTTATGTCCCTGATAAAAATAAAAAAAAGAAACCTTCATACTGAAACATCTGGAATGTGATTGGTGAGGGATAAAGTCGAGCATAAACACAGTGCTAATCTAGATATGGTACTTTTACTGGCTTTTTAAGTAGTAGGTGATCTGGATCTCGGTGCTTATCATTCTGTAATTACTTTTGGTTAGAGTTTGGGACATAAAACTCTATCCAGGACACGCCAAATGATTTTACTCCCAATCCTGAATGACATTTACTGGTGGCTCCATAAGCAGACTCGGTACTCAGCATCCTCCTCCAGCTCAGTTTATGGAGTAACGACTGTATCTTTTACCAGCTGTTGACTACACATCCAACCTTATAGCTCTGCTGCAGCATGACCACAAGTGTGTTCGTAATATCAGTGAGTGACTTTGACAGGATTTTTACTGGATGAGGCCGGCGACCGACCGTGCAAGAAACTCACTGAACGACAATTAAGAAGTCGACCTTCCACGACTTAGAAAAAAAAGAAAAATCTAAAAACAAGACACAAGACAAGTGTGGTGTTTTTTTTTTTTTTGTAAAGGTGTTTTTATTACCCTGACCAACACCAAGAATATTAGTCGCATCTAAACAGTCCTTAAATCTCTGCTTCTTCTCCCTGTTAATCAAAGCATGGAGTTTAAAGTCTTGCTCATGCTCTGGGAAGCGCTGAATGATCAGCTTGGAGTGGGTTGAAAGGTATGTGCCACGTGGTCTCCTAGGTAACCAGACACCTGTTCACTCAATGTTCCCGGGACCACAGCTGTAAACAATGAGAGACGGAAAGGTATCTAGTTTCCTCAGGTTGCCTGGGACCAATTTCCTGAAACTTGAGATAATAAGAAGCAGTTGGCTCCTTTAAGCAGAAAGCATTACTGTTTACTCCCACTTATAAAAAAAAAAAAAGTTAAATATTTTATTATCAGTACAATTTCTACATTGTAACCACTAACTTGATTAAATTTTTTTGCTTCATATTTTTTCTCTTTAGATGATTTTGAATTAATTCTTTGAATGTTCTTTTAACTGTAATTGTCTGTACCTCTGGTTCTTTATATTAACATAAGTCTCTAGGAACTACTTTGTATATGAGCGTTACTTTGCATGTCTGCATCGTCTGTCTGTTGCCTCTTTGTTGAACAGTGTTCACCTCCCCACCGCTTCGCCCTCAACGTCATCCGTCCTAAACGGAAAAATCTGTTCATGTGAAATGAACTTCTGTTTCCTCCGCAGCCATTACAGAAATAGAGTTTGTAATTTAAAAGTACAAAGGCAACCAAATCTGTGGTTAAATGTCAAAGCTCCTGGAACATTTGTTAGGAAAGTGTTTCTCCTTTCCGTTTTTTATTTTTTTATTTTTATGTATAGTAAAGGATTTTCTTTAAGTAGTAAGTTAAATAAAAACAAGCTACTCCTCCGCACCAAATGTCATTTTTGAAAACATTTCTTGGATTTTCTCCTCATTCCTTGTCTCGTAGTGTTAATTTCTTCTTGCACACATTTAGATTTTGTTCAAAATAGAAATTCAGATGCCATAAAAAAAATAAAATAAAATAAAAAAAATCAGTGTTTGAAATGTAGGGAAAAAGCACAGAACATAATCTTTGACTCTTGGTTGCCTTTGCCGTCAAAGCTACTTTTAGAAGTCTGAACGTCATCATAAGACTTTCTTTAAAAAATGACATGAATGTCCTGATATCTTAATATGATGATGTGCACGATGAACCCAAATGTGATCCACCGGGACGGGCTTTAGTTTAGAAAGCAGGGACAAACGTTCATGAGGAAACTGATCACAGCTGCAGTAAGCTGCTTGTTCCCTTCAATCTTTCTGGATCTGCATGTGGAAACGAGGTTGCATCGCACAAGTATAATGTTAACCATTGTGGAAAGTAATATGAAGCGATTGCTTAATATAATGGCCAGTGAAGTCATGGACGCAGTGCTGCTGAGTCTGACGAAAGATTGAAAAAAAAAATGCAATAGTAGTTGCCATTTGTGGCCTCCAGTGGTGCAAACAATTCACTACATGCCAATGAGATCAACTGCTACATTTAGAGAACCTCACACTGCAACAGAAAAGTCACTTATCATGCCATGTTGAATATTTTTTATTACTTTGCCGTTATCCTTATCTCAGCTTGGAAAAAAAAAAAGCAAATAAGGGCTCTCACAGAGTGCCAGACTCTTGGTAAATATGTGTTTAAAAAAGCTGTGATATAAAATAATCCCTTTTTGCAGAGGCGCATCCTGCCGACGCGCCTCAGAAGAAAGCTACACAAATTATACCTGCCTCTACTTATGTCCAGAATATTCATGAAATATGTCTTGCATTCAAATGCTGTCGTTTGGTTGTGACAATCCACAAAGCCTGCAAACCTTCCCAGGCGTTCACAGAAGCAGCTCCACGTCAGAGGAACAAACTATGAATTGAAAGAAAAAGATTTTGTGAAAGAAACTGAAGGTCAGGACAAATATTAAAAACAACTCTGATCCCAGTAGAATCAATCTAATGAATAGTTCTAGAAATAGTTGCTGTGATGAGTCAAAACTGTGTTTTTTACTCCTTAGATTTAAGAAACAAAACGCATGAAATCATTTGCTAAATAAACACAACAAAGGTTTGATTATGATTGTTTTCTTTTAAGAGTTTATCTGCAGACAGCAAGAATTCCTTGTAGATATGTTTTAGGAAAATATGTAGGATAGACTCAGGTGTTTTGACTTTAATAATGCATATAATGACTGTGCATATGATGTCCAAAGTGTGCTGTACTTAAGTGCATGTTAAGGTTTAATTGGTGTTTGAACTATTAAAATCTAAAGTCACAAGTGTATTCAAAGCGGGTCTCAAATAGTCCCAGATTTCAGCTAATCCTGAAATCTGGATTCCCGGGAATACCAAGGGTCCAGTGTATGCAGTAATGGTGACTAAATTAACTTGAGTGTTTGTAAGGAATATACAGCTGGGGGGAAACCACTGGAGTACCAAAGTATTTCTGAGATGCTTAGACGACGCATTTGCCATAAAGTCTTGTAAATATGTCAAAAGGTTGCAAAAATCTGCAGTTTTTATATTGTTTTATTGGTTGGTGATTCACATGTTGTGCAGAGTGAGATGTCAGAATGAAACTGAAATCTGAAGCCCTGTCCGGTGTTTGTGTGTTTTTTTTTTTAATAAGGTTAGGTCGATCCTCAGTTTCTTCGAGGGAAAAGAGCGGATTTCCAAAAAAAAGGTTGGACCTCGAGTAGTGCGAACTAAAGCAAACTTTGTCTTTAGTTCGTTGCAAGCGGAAAAAGAGAAAATCTCTGGTCTGAAAAGCCAAATATGCAAACATCCCACACCCAATAATCAGTCAACAACACAGTGACAGATAACTGCAGACAATGCCTGTTATTTTTCTTTTCTTTTGGTTTTGTTTCTTTTTTTTGTTGTAGCTTTCTGCTAACTTACTCCGAGTAATTTCATCTCTATAGACTAACACCACATAACGTGTCTCTGCATGATGAAAAGAGTGGGGCAAGGTATGCAAAAGCAGTATATAATGTAAATATTTATTTTTGTAATCTTGCATTTCAGCCCTGCAGAAAAATTCAAATGAGAATCCAGGGCGGCTGCACTGCTGAGCCTGAAACGATCGGATTTCTCGTAAGAAGAAAGTGAAAGTATCCCTCTGAGCTGCGCTCACCCCTGTAGCAACAGATGACACAACATACCCTTAACGTTACCCAACGTTGAAAATTCACCTACGTTCTCAACAGATTTTTTTTTTTTTTTTTTTTTTTTTTTGGTTGTTGTCGTTACTGTTGTTAACTTGTGCGTTTTTTAACTTTTGTGTTTACCACCAAGCTTTTTTTTTTTTTTTAAATGCAGCACTTCCTACAAGACACAACATGCAGCCCTGCAGCCAAAAGGTTCCGTGAAAAAACATCCACACACGTCCTATATCTGCTAATAGCTCCCTACCTGTATGTGCCAGTCCAAAGCAAATATGTTTAACTCCCTGTTTCTCTTCAATGCTGCATTTTTGCATGACTCAGAAAAGACAAAGAGATCTTAGCTGCACCCTTTACATGTGGTTTGTCAAACCCCTTCAAGTTCACGTGCAGTTAGGCAACAGTAGTGCAAGCATACATTGTCTTTTTTTTAGTTAAAAAATATTTTTAAGCTATTGATTTTATGCATACGGCACATACGACTTTCTGTATAATTTTCCAAGTTTGATGTTCTGACTGCTGCTTCGGTTCCTGCTTGTTCCGATGAACCCAGAACAGCAACAACCAACACAACCGGAGCATTTGTCATGAAGAAAGATGTCTTTTTGTGTAACTCACACAGAATCGGTTTCAACAATGTAAAAAATGAACTTTGAATATTTTTTCTTTCAGTTAAAATAAGTTGGACTCAAATGTTGTGCAGACCCTCCAAACATACAAAAGTAAATAAAATAAAAAAATCTCCCCAAGAAGAATAAGTTGTTAATAATTAGACTAAAACAAAATATAATTTTTTGTCTCAAAAGAAATTCAGTTTATTCAACAGGGCATTATCTTTAGTGTGATTTGTTTAAGTTAAGCAAAATAAAAATGCAAACACACTTTGGCTCAATAATCATGACTGCAACACGCTACACGTACATAATATGCAATGATACAAAATGCAAAGCACTCCACTTATTCACATCCCTGCTGGAGATTTTTATAATGTAGGAGAATAAAAATATTTAAAAAAAATTTAGTCTCTAAATTGAGAATGATTTTTCTTTTTTTCAGTGGGTAAAATCTTCCCTATGAGAAAAAAACATCTGGTATTTTTAAGCGTTCATCATGGCCTACACGCTAACCTGTTTGAGTTTTCCCAGGAGTCGGTGTTTGGAGAGGGGAAATGATGTCATACCCGAGACCTTCACGGTGGCAGGTCAGAAAAACCAACGGTGTTTGCTTTGGTGACGACTGCTATTGTCAGTGCAAATCTATTAAAATACACTTCTCTCCATTTTATGTGTTTAAATTGGCTTTTTTTTTTGTGACCTACTTTTCAAAAGCGCAGATGGGTAGATGGCATTTAATAGTTGTTACAGCCATTTGGTGACCAAATCAAAAGTTTAGACATTTCTTTTCTCCCTTACCTTCCCGTTTACTCTCTGTGATGGCTGAATAAACCAAGATCCTTATTCACGTTGTCACGGTTCTGTTTGTTTTAAATGTTTTACATATTGCTCTGACTGAAATATGTCAGGAGAGGGGCAAGTTTAGACAAGTGGTTACTTCCTGATTAATAAAGACCAAGGATCAAACTTTAACAGAAAATGGATGGAGGGATGAGGGGACGGACGGACGGATGAATGGATCTCAACACACATCTGGAACTGAGAGAACGTTCTCTTTTCTTTCCAGTTGAGGGCATCTGTGTAACTTCATGAAGTACACTCACTCCATTCAACCTAAAATGTACATTTTCAAATTTAAGTTGGGATTTTTTAAAAATGTCTAATGTCAACCTTTTCTCTCTTTTTTTAATTTCTTATAGTTCTCCCACATCTTTACAAATGAGGCCAGTAATTGTGCAAGAAGCTGCATATAAATAATGATCAAATTTTGAAAAAAGTTACACATTTGCATGCAAACTCATATTTGACTGACACCGGTACATGACTGCATCGTGGTTTAACTATAATAATACTTCCTGTAGTAATTTCAACTCATCACTGATATAATCCATTTTTCCCAGAAGCCCAGTAAATGATTAATGCAATCATCTTGGTTGTATAAGCTTAGGTAAGCCTTTATATTGTATGGTAGAGGTAACGTGACGCTAATGATTAGCTCTGTAATTCTTTACAATTTAGCAAGAACTCAACGTAGGTGCAGACAGTTGGACAATTACTTACAATAAAAAAGTCAGTGCCTATTGTTCTCTTGTCTCCTGCAGTATTAAAACACCAACGCTTTAATAAAACCTCATCTCTCCACGCAAAGCCCACTTGTGTGACTTTGCTACCTCAGTTAGGGATTTGTTAAACGTACCACAACGACCCGCATTCACAAGTCACAGATGCATGATGCACCAGAAAAACTCTTGACTCCACCTCTTCCTTCTCTCTTATAGTAATGCAAGCTTATCTTTACCGGCGCTAATCGTAAGCTCAGGCTTTCCACTAAAGACTAAGAGTTTATCAGCAATAAACGAACACGCAGGCCTGACCACAATGACTGGATCTCTTAACCTACTGTGTTAACTTGGTGGCACTTGGTACATAGTGAACTCAGTCTGGTGGAACCCATGTTGAACTGAAGGCACTGCAGAAAAAAAAAAAAAAAAAA
>NW_015112865.1:314926-329584 GCF_001443285.1 Poecilia latipinna | reverse complement strand
GGAGTGGGGGGGCGCGTGAAAAGGCCGGTTCTTTAATCCCCCGGGGGAAAAAAAAGTAAAAAAAAAAAAAAAAAAGGCCACAGGTGTTTCTTGAATGACTAGTCTTACAACTTTGACCTAATCAAACCTTTAATTTGGGCTTGACGTGACAAGAGATGATCCAAAGTGGTCAAGAGGACCTCAAAACGGGTGATATGTCCCTTTAATTTAGCACTGAATAGTTAGGATCAACTGTCGTAATCTGGTTCCTCTTAAACTTGCTCAAATATCGTTCACCCACAAGCAAGGGGCATGACAATACTGTGTCTGCTCGGTGTGTTTTATACATTTTTAAGAAGCTGGAGTCAATACTTTGTTTGCACAAAGTGTGGAAGCAAAAGGAAACAGGCAACCCTGCTTTACAGAAACAAATTATGTTTTGTTATACTATAAAAAATCCGGTCAAATGTGGACTATCAGCTCTAAAACAGGCGTAAGAATAACGATGCTTTTGACGTGAATGTTGGTCTTATGTGAAATGTAGTAAAGTGCTTCCAGTTGTTGACTAATTAAAGAAAGGGTTGCATGTTGCGTATAGTATACTTCCCCAAAAAAGGTACAATGAAACAAGTCAGTGGTGAACAGTCGATGTAGACACGATGGTTTTTGTCAGTGTTAAGGTCATTTGGACGACCCACTTCTTCGCCTCCAGTTTCTCAGTAACTTTAACGTTAAAACCGGCGACCCGAAAGGCGAGGGTAGAGATCGCGTCCAGCAAAATACATCCTGGTCAGTTTGGATAAAAACACCATCTCAGCCTCTGATTCAACTTCAAGCAATGTAAAAAAAAAAATCTCATTAGTCCCAAATGTATTTCCTCCAAAAATCTACAGTTATGCGAACTGAAATGTACTACATTATTAAAGAGTAGTGCTGTTTTCTTAAATGTACAGCTTCGGGAAACTGGTCAGACAGTAAGCAAAGGAACTTCTCAGAATACCACTCATATGGGGTCAGTTTCTGGGATTTTTTTTTAAGGTCTACATTTCAAAGAATGAATGTTCTCACCGAAACCACCAGACCAGAAACAGGAACTAAGTAGTTTATATATATATATATATATATATATATAAATGTTATTTATGCTTCTTGTGAAAGTTCTTTGCTTTTTTGCCTTTATTCCATGAATTAGTTTGAAAGTAATCAGAACACTTTGGAAAATGTAAATCTACAAATATACATCCTTACTTTGAAAATAACTAACAACATATCAGCTGTTCTAATTTAGCCTTTTAAAAAGTGCTAGGACCTTTTTTTAATCTCAAATGCTGGGTTTGAGCTGTTAGGTTCTGCCAACAAAACACCAGTTTTGTTGGCAGAACAAATGAACCTGTAGACAAACACACAAATAACTCACTTTTTAGCCCATGTGGTTCCCACACAGTTTTTTTGATTTTGTTTTTTTTTTTCTATGTGTGTGCTTTATATTTGGTTCCCAGATTTTTCAGTAAAAAACACATTTGCTCCTTTAAGATAGCATTAACAGTTAGCACTAACTAGCTCTAGCTGTGTTTAACATTCACTTTTCTACCAAAAAAAAAAAAAAAACTGGTCATAAACTGGATAATTAAAGTAAAACAATAAATTACAAATAGCCTATAGGGTTGCTATGCATTTGGCACACAGTGCACCCCGCCTATTTGCAAATACAGCTACTCAGATTTTACTGTGGGATGCATCTCTAAATAATTTGCAGAAATTCATAACTGCAAGCATTGAGTGAATATGCAGCTTTTTCACTGCATTTGAAGTGGAAAAAGCTTCAGAGGCCCAATGCTACATGACACGCTTATAGGCTGTGGTTTGCAACCCAGGAGTGAGATTTATTTTCTTGTCACTGATTGAGCTGAGGAAGACTGTGCATGTTGATTTCTGCTGTAGCGCTAAGATAAGTTTCCACTGTGCATGTTAATGTGTTCGGTGTTTGAACATATAGAGGGGTTTCACATATTCTCGTTTTTAACCGCAAAAGGATGGGAGTACTACCAGCCAAAGAGACGTGCGCAGACATCATGAACGAGTGTTGGGTTGCCAGGGAAACAGACATGCCAGCATGTGGTCATAAGACCAAAGCGAACCATTCAGAAATGTGATAATGAGATCTGGAGGTGAAGAGGCCCAGATGCTGCCTTGAACTTCATCCCAGCACCCTTTTTTGATCAATTTTATTTGCTTTTGAGTTTTTATGCCTGTCCTCTCTTCCAAAAGAAATAAAAAATAAAAATACAAAAACATTTTTCAACTGTGTTGTAAGACACTGTGAGATTGTTCTTTTTGTGTGAATGTTGTCAGGTTTTGTAATTCTCTATTTATGTGAGGAATTTCACACAAGTTGGCAAACAAACTGATAAAAACAGTAAAACGACCAGCTGAGCAAAACAATGAGTATTTAGATTTAGTGTTGCACTTTGGGCGTTTCTTTATACTTGAATATGGTGGGAGTGGTGCAACATAAAAGAGGAAATTAACCATGTATAATTAATAACTGTACTGCAGGAGTGTCGTTTTATTACCATCCCAGATTCCACCTTTCTGTTTCTTCTTAAATTTAACCAAATGAAGATTACAATTAATTGCATCAGGGCTACTAGTGTTTTTAATATGATGGACATATTTAGTTTGAGCTGTTTGGTCTAAAATTAAAAAGTTATTAAGTTGGAGTCAGCATTCTGAGATAGTTATTCACTGACTGCCTATAACTTCTAAACAAACCACCAAAAAGCATGAACTATCACATTAACTTACAGAGGGACACAATATCTGCACATAGCTTATACATGGTTGAAATGGACAACCTTACAACTATCGCTACAACTGAACCAAATGTGAATTTCTTGATCACTTCATCATGTATTACCTCCGGCTGTCACATAACAGCCCTGGGGAGAACATAAAAACTCTAGACAGAGACGTTCAAATCAGAAATTGGCTTACCGCCCATGTAAAACTGTAATGTAAGCTTAAAAATCCCTGCGGCCCATCTTACTTTCATTTTAACCCTGAATCAGAGATAAATTCTCCTAGA
Source organism: Poecilia latipinna (assembly GCF_001443285.1). Taxonomy (NCBI): domain Eukaryota; kingdom Metazoa; phylum Chordata; class Actinopteri; order Cyprinodontiformes; family Poeciliidae; genus Poecilia; species Poecilia latipinna. The sequence goes on along the minus strand of NW_015112865.1, from coordinate 326,520 downwards.
TCACTGCCAGGCCTCGGAGGATTTACATGCTGCTTTGTCGCCCCCTAGCGCCCGTTTGTGGTAGTTTCTCTGCGGATAATGTGTTTTTATGTTTGAAACATTATTATTATTATTATTATTATTATTATTATTATTATTATTATTATTATTGAAGGTTGCAAAAAGATACCTTTGGACCACATTTACATTTACAGAGTTGAGGGTGAAAACTGAGAAGAAAAGCTGATGCCGTAGGATAAAAATGATCAAACAGAAATCAAAAACAATGTGTAAATCAAAAAGATTACTGTAAGATGATTCTGAGTTTCCTTGAACGTCGAATTTGAACTGGAGCTGCACGCTACAGCTCATGGCCACTAGAGGGGGCAGTTCAGTAATTTAAACGGGATGAGAAAGCACGGGAGGCGTCGCATTTGAGTGAAGGAGCAGAGCCAGGTCATGATGAGGTGCTGCGTGGGCGTGTTTTGCCAGATGAGAGATAGAAATCTTCATCAGGCTGGAGGTAAAAATGTCCTCTGACTCTTTTCTCCCTCTGATCTAATTTCTGTTCCCATGAGATCCAGTCTTTGTTTATGAATCATCAAACTACAAACAGGCTAGTGCAGAACCCAGTTGTGATTAATTTTAACCAAGACTAGGTCCTGCAAAGATTTCTGTGGTGCTTTTTCATGTGTTCTGCTTTTACAACCACAACATTTGTATATTTTAGTAGGAATTTTTTTTGTGACAAACAAATAAATCTTTGCCACAGATTCAAAATTAAATATGCTTTGACTCAAACATTTCCATGTTTTTGTTGTAGCAGGCTGTTTTCCTGCTGGAAGAGGGAGCTGCACACTAGTCTCAAGGTTTTGTTTTTTTGTTTTTTACAGTTTTTTTTTTATTCATTTAAACACAATTTAAGTTGGTCCATTTTTCCCCCCCGATACACATATGACTGTGTAATCTGGAGGCCAAGAGACGCCGAAAAGTTTGCATTGTTTTTCTAGGAAAATGCAAAATATAATTTTTACGATAAAAGCCCTTCTGTGATACCTATTGAGAATTCTAATGTAAAAGTACGGGAACAGGATCAGCTTCCCTTCAGGGTATTTACATACCGTCAACTGCCTCCAGTTGCCAAACGGTGAGTGTGCATCTCATAAACACCAAACAAAGGTCTGAATCCTCCCACAGGTGCATCCAGTGCCTCATTCTGAGAGAACAAGGATGCACTCCCTCCCCACCACCTGGCCTGTCAGGAGTTCCAGTCTGACAGGCCAAATAAAATAAAAAAGGCTGCAGGCATGAGAAGCAGAACACTGTTTTCACCCTCCTTGGGACAACAGTGGGAGTTGGATGCAGTGAGAACGATGGTGTGAGGGATTTTTTTTTGTTTTGTTTTTACTGTTCCAGTGCAGGGGAGTATAATTCTGAGATGCCTTTAAGGAATGCATTGATTTTGCTTGTTGGTTTGGTGCCAAACACAGGTGTGCTTCAGCAAGAAGGACGTGCACTTGCATTCACAAAAACTGCCGGTTTGATGCGTTGTCCATGTAAAGCGTACAAATTTGTTCAAATTCCCAGCAGCACGTGCATTTTTTTGTTGTGTTTTGAACCATGATCAGTAAACTTTAGACATGAGGACAATTTATGTTACTTTACTGAATCACGAACATCCAGAATGTGCTACACCTTCCATCTCGAGAAGACTGCGAAATTCCCAGAAGCGCTCACCTGAGCTGCTTCTGTTTTTGCTTCAGCGTTTATTTTTGTATGTATAAATATTGATGATTAAAAAAAAAAAAAAAATCACACTGCAAATAAGTGACCGCATAAACTACTGTTATGGTTTTGCGAGGTGCCAACAACCTTTCTGTCTACAAAAGGCGATACATTTTATAGGAAGTAAACAAGCCAGATCTTGTCATTTCTAAAACTAAGCCTTGTCCTGTTTGTGTTAACTTAGTTCCACGTTGTGGCGTCTTCCCTTTGATTGTCCCCAGATGTCCCTCGTTTCCTCTGATGATCTTCCCTGTGTATTTAAACCCACCTGAGTCTCTTGTTCCCTGTCAGGTCCTTGTCGTGGTTTGTTGTAAGTTGTGTCTTGTCACTCTGCCTCTGGTCCATTCGTGCATGCTAGTCCAGTTGCTTCCAGTGTCTGAGCTCCTAGCCTTTTGCTAGCCTGTGCTGCCTGGACTTTGTACTCTTTATGGATCACCATTAAATAATTATTTTTACGCCACAACCAGGGTGCCACTGCATCTAACCTCACCACCTAACAACCAGTTCGTGACACCATCATGTCTTTGAACAAGTTTAACCCCCAGTTGTGGTTCATCTTCAAGCAATCTTACATTAACATTTGCACAGCTAGTTTAAACTATCTCGGTGGCCAATACTCCATATCACTTTTTAGTATTTCATGAGGGATTTTTTGTTGTTTTTACTCACCATACCTGGAGTGCTATGACAGTAAAGAAGATTTTTGTGCCGAACACAGATTTGTAACTCTTCAGAATATATCGCAAATCCTGAAAGTAAAATGTACTTAAGGGGCAGTATTATGTAAAATGAACTTTTTTTTCCCCATTAAAAACATACACAAAGTGTTGCCTTGATTCTTTCATCCATGTTTGAGAAGCTTCAGAGCGGGACCTTTTTAAAGAGACCAATTTCAAAGTGTTAAATCAAGAAGTAAAATGTCTATTAAGGTACAGCATTTTTAGACAGTAATATAATTACGTGATCATGCTATAAAACGGCACTCTGTGCCTGGAAAACACATCTTACTGCCCCTTTAAAACTTGCATACAAACTTAGCATGAAACACCAAGTGGCAGATAACATTTTCGCCATAAGATGCCAAATCCTTTCTCACCGTCACTTTTCTAAATCGCTGGAATTTAGATCGAACAATTCTTTGGATTACTGTCGGCATGTGAATACCCCAGGCATGACGACTACCACCATAAACATTATGAAACATTTATGACAGAATGTGTCGCACTCAGGGATGCAGAGGTCGGCAGCTTTCCTACAGACTCTGTAACTGCAAACCTCCAAACTTCATGCTGCGTCCAGATTAGCGCAATAACAGTGCACATGGTGCACATCATGGAAACCCGTCGCACAACGGGTTTCCATGATGAACTGGGCTATAGTGCAGTTGCGTTAGAGTCTTTTTGTTGCGATAAATCAAGCCTCTTTGTCTGGCAGTGAGGGGTCTGGGTTAGCAGTTGCCAGGAGAACAGCAGCAACCAAAGAGTACTGCCAAGGCAACGATGAAGTTCTGCTGACCGTTCTAGCCGACCTCCAAGAAACGTCAATGATTCCCAAAATTTCTGAATGGCAGATGTATGGAGCAAAGTTCAGCCCAAGAATTGGAGTCCAGCTACAAGAAAAAAAAAAAAAACCTTATTGAGATCTTTCTAACAAAGTTTTGTCCATCAGGTTCTAATGCAAGTTTTCTCATCTTTTCATTGAATATGTTTTTGTTAGGTGTTTGGTTAATATTTTGTCTCTCTGCAGTAAAACAAATCCGCCTTTAAAAAAAAATAGACTGTTCATTTAATTGTAAGTGAGCAAACATGCAAAATCAGCAGGGGATCAAATAATTATTTCCTCCACTCTAACCACAGTCTTTTTAGAAAAAGCACTCAGTCTGAAAAGCCAATTACACTGCCGACTTTTACACAGATTTCCATGTAAAGAAAAACAAAACAAAAAAAAAAAACATCTGCCCAAGAGCTTTGAGTGCTGCCACTGCAGCCGTCAATCAAGGACCCAACCAGCATGCACTCATGCAGAGGCACAATAACAACTTCAGGCACAACAATCCGCAACAAACACGTTCAACCGCACGCGGATGCGCACAGTCGTACACGGAGCCAAAGAGAAAGAGCGAGAGAAGTGCTGTTATGCAAATACGACGTGAAAGCAGAAGAATGAGCTTGGTGTGGTTTCAGATCAATGATGTTTGAGCTCTGGTTTTAATAGCGCTCGAAATGAGAGACGCACAGAAAAGGGGATTCAATGTAGAGATCCACTGAGAGATAGGGAAGGGGAAACAATCATCTTCAGAGACATGGAGGAGTTACGTAATGGGGAGATAAATGTATAATGTTCTGAGCGATAAATGGAGATAATACGGCCGTGTGGTTGTTGTGTGAGTTTGTGTGTTTGTGTTTGTGTTTGCGAAAACCCGGCTTTGCTGCAGTCACTGAACGATGGGGGGGTTTATGTAACAAACCAGTGCAGTCGTGAAAGGAAATCACAAGAAAATGAATAGCGTTGCTTCGGCGAGGAAAAGCAAAGAGAATGGGACGCGTTTTAAGCATCGCATACATAAGTAGGGAAGGGGGAAAAAAAGTGAGAAGAAAAGAGACATTAAAACACAGTGTGATCACTGCAAGTGTCAGAAATGCAGCTGATGAGCATTTCATTTGCCTTGAGGTGCAATGTGCCCTCCAGATGTTGGATCTAAAACATCTCTGAGGAAGACTTTGTACTCTTGAGGTGATGGACAAAGCCATTCACAATACATGCCCACCAGATGGCTGCACGCCAGGCCTACGTAGCGTATAACCAGGTTCTCTGTAAGAATATTCCTATGCTGACAAATGCAGACCACCCAACATGTGATGAGCTATGATTCTAGCAAATTTTGCTCTTCTTGTAAATACGATGCCATTTTCTATTTGCATTTCCTGTCACACTATCCTGTTGCCTTTTACCATTGTTGAGCCATAGTAACAGAAAATAACTATGTCTGTTGAGGCGCTTTAGATGCTATTCTGGGTTGTTTGATGACCTCCTTGGTGAGTCATCAATTCATTTTACATCAGTTCTGACTCGGTTTCGTCCATTTGCGTGTAGCAGCTCTTACTGTGGTGTGCAGGTGTCCCAAAGCCTCAGTAATAACTTTCTAGACAGCTAGAGCTGACGTTTTTACATACCTTAAACTCTGATTTTAATTCAACCAATACGTTTTGCCATAAAGTTTTGACATAAACCATTCCCCCACTGCAGCATTGCGACATAATGTTTTCATTTATATATTTGTACATTTTCAAAAGGTAAGCTGGCTTTTTCTTCAGCTTTGACCAGGAGTTGATGAGACACAAAACCAGTCTCCTCTCTCAACTATCTGTACTTGTGTTTTTTATTTTCTTATTATGAGACAAAAGAAGCAGCGTTAAGGTGTTGCCGTAAAAAAATACATGCAGAGGTGGATAAAACTCATCAACTGGGCTTTCCTAGATAGTTTAAAGGCATATTAACCTTAGCGTACATAAACTACTGACTTTGAAGAAAGCAATGAAAAACATCTTTCACATTCTTATGACATTTAGCAAATAAAAATGACTTTGAATATTGTGACTAAGCTAAAACAGCGAGTAAGAGAAGTTACAGTGTGTTCATTTTCATAGTGTTGAGTAAGTTCCGGTTTGAACTGCCTTTCATTGAAAAATCATCAGGTAGTAAAATTAGCCATGACATTGCATTATCCTGAAGTTGTGCTGTTGAAATACACAAAAAAGTCTTTCTTTCCCTTTACGGCTTCATATCCCAAAAACAGAACGGCAGCAGAGGCTGAAAAAAGTGGCGACATCAACAATTGATCTTTCAACAAGAAAACACACATTTGCCGTAGTTTTGGTTGCTTACAACACTGGACACTCACAACCTTTATAGATATTTACTCCTCATCTCCACAGGAAAGCTGTCAGTGGGCCAAGATAATAATAAATACAAGATATTAGACAATGCTTTATTATTTCAGCTTGAAGAAAGCCCAACGTGGTCCACGAAAATACTGCGATGTGACTGTGATGTTAAGTAGCCATGTGTTTGTTTGTTTTTATTTGCTTTTTTAAACTTGAATCTTATTGGCCAAAACCAAAAACATAAGTGTGTGAATAACCAAATAGAGCCCGGTTAACCAGCTGTGAGTTTCCCTCACACACACTGCAAAGGCTCACATGTAAACAACCAGAATTCAAGCACAAAGTTTACCATTTGAAAACCTCTCAAACTGCTATTCAACTTGTTTATTTTAAAAAACATAACGATAATAATAATGATTTTTCTCAGATGATCCAAATTTTTTCTGTTTTCGCTCCGGTGACTTTTTCCAGTCACCGGGTGATATATCACATATATCACATATATCACCCAAGTCATTTTTAAAAATATATTTATAAGAGCAAACAAGTCACTGTCCAGCTGTTTCCAGTCCGACATCACCAACGATATTGAACATGGAGGCCGGCTCACTGTTATAGATCTTATAGTTTAACAGCCTCGATGAAAAGCTACACCACACTCTGGCCATTGGACATATAAAAAAAGAGATCACTGAGGCTTTATGACAAGTTGCTGCCACAGCCTATACACACACACATGCACACACACACATGCATACGTTTCAGGTACTCATAGGTATGTCAGTGTCTAGATGCCTGTAACCATTGCAAATTCAGTTGCCTTCCTCTTTTAATAGCTGTCTAGACACAGTTATGCAACCATAATGCTAGATGTGCCTCTAATGTAAGAGGTGAGGTGGGTAATGGGGAACCAATATGGTTAAAAACAGAGAGCTGTTTGAACCGGTTGCTAAATCTACAGTAAACACTGATTTGATGAGACCAAGCTGAACTGTGGACGTTGTCATCTGTCCTGCAGCTAAATCAATCTCATCTAGGTCACTCACTACCAGATGACTGCATGTGTGCACATGTGTGTGCGTGTGTGTGTGTGTGTGTGTGTGTGTGTGTGTGTGTGTGTGTGGACGGCACAAACCAGTCAGCTGGCATCTAAAACAATGAGAAACTTACAACTTTCTTGCTGTAAAGCGTCTGTTTCAACAGAAAAAAAAATGTCTGTGAAATTGTTAACGTTTTAACTTATTTATTTTCACAAATAAAAGTCTTAAAAGTGTGCCATGTTTTAACATCTACTCCTCTTTTCCTTTAAGGTCTTTCGGTGCACCTCTTGGCACAACCATATACAGAAGTCGTTGCCCCTTTTGAGAAAATACCCTCAGCTCGTTCAGATTAGACAGAGTGTCTGTGGATTTCAACTTAACATCTTGTTAACATCTTGCTACAAATTCTCAACTAGATTCATGGTTTGAACTTTGACTAAGACAAATATGATCCGACTAAAACATTCAGTCGTTCTCTGGCCATTTGGAGTCAGTATCAAGGTGATTCTCTGCCTCAGTATGTCTCTTTCTTCTTGGCACTTTTCCAGGGATTCTTCCAGCAGTGGACCTCTGCCACTCCTCCAGAGTAACCTTTAGTTTCAAGGTGACTTCTCTGATTAATGATTCCTTTACCCAGCTGCCTAGTTTAGGTGGACAGCCACCTCTCTGTAGGTTTTCATTTGCGCCATGCTCTTTCCATTGTAGAGGTGGTGTGGATACATTTGTTCTTGTCAGGATGTTTTATTTGAACACGTCATGTTTATCCATGTCACAGTTTGGTGAAAGTAAAAGTAGAAAACATAGCATAAAGCAAAGCAAACAGCCATAATTTTGAAGAAGAATTTCATACCGTCATCATTGCCTGAATCACAAAAAAGATGGACACCTGCGGCACTTGTAAGATGCACTTTGATTGTAATATTGGAGATAAACTCTTCAGATGAAGTCAAAAGCAGGCAATCTTGACCGTTTTTGTCACATCATTACAGTCTGGCAGGTTGCACATCAATCTTAAACTTTGTCTGATGTTGAAGTCTGGATCTGTCACATTAGTAGCAATCAACACAGCTGCCAACAAACAAATGTGTCATGATGTGGTTTCATAAGATCATTTCTCCATTAAGGACAAATGGTTCGATTTGTAGGTATGAACATATTTTTGGCACATTTGGAAACCAATAAACTAATGGCTCAATGCAAATGAGTGAGACAATTTTCCTTCCTATTTATGCAGAAATGTTATGTTGGTCAATAACAAGAAAACCCAATAAACATATGGAAGTTTGTGATTGTAGTGTGACAAAATATGAAAAAAGCGCAAGACTGGGAATACTTCTGCAAAGCACTGTTTTGTAGGTAACGTTGTGAAATTGAATTAAAATGCTCAGAATCTTACCGATAAACATTTTGGAAGCACATCTACAGCTGTGCTAACTGAATTCAGCACCAGTCTCTTCAAAAGGTTTTGCAAACCTCAAATGTATTTAGATAATTTAAGACACAAACACCTGCATTTCAAATTCTGACATTAGTTGCTTAACTGTGTTGTTTACATGTGAAAGAATCTACCGCTGCTTCCTTTTTCAGAAAAGCTGAGAAACAGCAGGCTTATTTCTAAGCTAGTGCTGGCTAATAAAATAACACGTATAAATGTTGTGGAGAAGAGCGTTAAATGCTTTTTACCTCTCTCTCTCTCGCTCTCTCTCTATCTCTCTTCCTCTCTCTCTCTCTCTGTTTCGCTCTCTCCTTTCTGTCAGCGGCTGTCAGAAGAAAAGGAGGAAGAGGAGGAAGGGAAGCCAGTGCGGCGACAGCAGCTCACTCCGCTGACGGACAAGACAGCAACACCTCAACAAACAAGCAGCCACTTCTCTCAACTCCAACAACTATTTGTTGTTGTTGCTCTGCTTCAATAAGCGCTCTTTTTTCTTTATTTTTTTTTTCCACTCCCTTTCTCTCTTTTCTGCGCACCAACAACTTCGACGTGCCGAGCGGTTTAAATTGAGCAGCGCGGAGCAGGAGCCCCTGAACTCGGCAGAATGGCAGACTCGGCGGCCACCAACAGCGACGGGGAGGACGGACCCAAGCAGCCCATGAGGGGCTTCGCGCGCCAGGGTGCGCTCCGGCAGAAGAACGTGCACGAGGTGAAGGACCACAAATTCATCGCGCGCTTCTTCAAGCAGCCCACCTTCTGCAGCCACTGCACCGACTTCATCTGGTGAGGAGCGGGCGGGTGGTCGTTCGTGGTCTGTTTCAGTGGGGCTTTTTGAACAGTTGTTGCGCCACATCATGATGCTGCCGCCATCCTTTTTTGAAGTTATTTGATTTTATTTTTATTTGGGTTACCTTTCACAGAGACCGAAACATTTTCAGTTCCAGGAGAAGTGAAATACGGCCATGTTAACTTGCCCTTAAGAAATACAGAAAGTAGGTGGCTGCCGTCTTCTTAAAATAACCGACTACTTCAGCTTTCATCACACTTGTTGATGCTATAACTGTACACCAAGACAAAAAGGGAAGACCAAGAAATATGTGGGCTGTAGTGTTAAAAAAGAAAGAGTAGCTGCAGACCAACATTTGATGGAATTAAGTAGGTTGAAGAAGTGAGAGTGGATGAAAAATTTAGGTTTTTTTTTTTTTTTTTTTAGAACAAGCCTGGCTGGTGGAATAACCTGAGAGGAAATAATTGATAAGCACATACATGTTTAATTGTTTTTCTCCCTAATTTCTCAGTGATAAATGTTTAACATTTTGCTATATGGCTCACCACCAAGGGAGACACAGTCAAGGAGGGGCGACGGAAATGGTTGAAACAGATGTCAGCTTTTATTTACACCCCATCTTTCTGTTGCTTTTTTTTTTTGCATCTCCAGGAAGGGGGTAGCCCCCGCCCCCCCTCGTGTCTGGCACCCCTTTCAATTTACTGTATAGTACAGGTGGCTCTCAATGCTGATGCATCTGATTCCTAGCTGTTAGCCTAATGTCAAACAGATGAAAGCATGCAAGTCCTTAAACTGAATGATAAAGACGGGCCATTTATAAGCAGGTTGGGCTTCAGCAGGGCAGCCTTTCTTTTTTCTGGGTTGTGTGTGTGGGGCTTGGGGTGGGGGCCTAAAGAAGGGACTCGCCTGGGGGAGCTATTCATGCAAAAACTCCCACTGCTTGTCAGTAACCTGTGCAAACATGTCACCATCAACGCAGGCCACCTGGGTTTACTAGACAGCCGCACAGATCTGCACTCAGGTCGTTAAATTAATTTAGTGCTGGAGTTTGGCCTAATTTGTCCCGTTTATTATTATCTCTGCACCAGTCCCAGAATGGCTGTTAGTTCAGACCTGTGACAAGCTTTTTAATTTGTGAATGACTAAGTGATCTGACCTAGAAGATTATGTTTGGGACTTTAGATCCCACTGGCTGAAAAACGAGAGATCGATCTATCTATCTATCTATCTATCTATCTATCTATCTATCTATCTATCTATCTATCTATCTATCTATCTATCTATCTATCTATCTATCTATCTATCTATCTATCTATCTATCTATCTATCTAGGTCAAAAAGCAGTATGAAAAAGAACAATGTGCACACTGAGAGATGTCACACCTGTGGAGATTATCTATTTGTAGCTACACTATGAAAATGAGCTGGGCAGAGTGTGTGTGTGCGTGTGTATGTGCGCCACTTTGTGTGTAGACGTCTGTGTGTGTGTTTTCATGCATGCACCTGCAGCCATCCCAACATTGCCCATATACCTTTGGAGGAGGTGTGTCAGATCATTTTGCCTCGGTGCAGCTGGCGTTCTTCCCAGCTGAGTTGCAAAGTTTTGAGTTTGTCCACTTCACACACAGAACGGGTCTTGCCCCCCCCCAAAAAAAAAAAAAAATCAGTATCTCTGACACACCTCTGCCGGTGTATTTTTAATTTTCAATGGTTAACATTTTTCTTTATGCAAATATTGGACGTTATTGATCAATATATGCGTTTGCTTTGTCAGATTTTGCATTTGTGTAACTTTTTCTCTCTGTTGTTTTTGCTCCACAGGGGATTTGGGAAGCAAGGATTCCAGTGTCAAGGTAGGTTAATTGAAAGTGCACACACACACACGCACTCTTCTCACATTTGCCAAGCTCTCTTGATTTGAAAATGTCACAAATTCACTCAAAAGACAAAAATGCAACATGTCAAACATTGTTCTTTAAGTGCACTTGTAATTGGTTTGAAGAAACCGTTTCCTACGCTCAGTTCTAAACTTAAAACAGGCCACCCAACATCCCCGGTGTGCAATTAATTTTGACTGGCACAGAGAACAGCATCACAAAGCTCTGGGAATAGAATAAATGCCGGTGCAAAGGAGGAAATGACAATAACAATGATTATTAATTAATGCTTATGAATGTTTTGTTTGTCAAAACTAATGGGGGGGGAGGGGTGGAACGGCAGAGCGTGCTTGAAGCTTGAAACCTTCAAGTCGAAGCAAATAAATATTTGCACTGTTATTAACGATGACATAATCAGAGTGTCTGGCCCCCTTTGTTTCATGAAGTTGCGTCTGTGAAACGGCAAACATTTAGATTTAGATGACAAAAACAAAAGCTGAAGAAAATGTCGCTGGAAGCCTAAACAAATGTCCTGTCATCGGTTCATGCACGGTTCAGTGATGAGTGTCTGAGAAATTATGTAACTTGAAGGCTGAACTACACTTGATGAATAGAGTTAAAGGTCAAAAGTTTGCTCATTTTGGAATTTTGCAAGTGTTTTACATACAGCATGCAAACATACCACCACAGCATTTCACTTGGATTTTCTGTGACAGACCAACACAAAGTAATGTAATCGAAAAGGGGGGGGGGGGGGATTTAAAAAATTTTAACCATTTTTTAAAAAAAAAAATTTGGAAAGGGGGGCCA